>NC_142809.1:44574634-44744078 GCF_049724085.1 Artemia sp. Qi Xiang Cuo | reverse complement strand
TTTAGCAAAAATAACCATAGCTAGTTGAAACTCTGCATAAATATCTTCATTTTTAGTCTAATTGCGTAGGTACTAAAGGAACATTGAACATTTTTTCTGATTTTGTGTGTTTTCGCAAGAAAATAGTTTGTCTTTAACAAACTTAGCCATAGCTAGTTGAAACTATGCATAAATATCTTCATTTTTAGTATAATTGCGTAGGTACTAAAGGAACATTGAACATTTTTTTTCTGATTTTGTGTGTTTTCGCGAGAAAATAGCTTGTCTTTAGCAAAAATATCCATAGCTAGTTGAAACTCTGCATAAATATGTTCATTTTTAGTCTAATTGCGTAGTTACTAAAGGAACATTGAACATTTTTTCTGATTTTGTGTGTTTTTGCAAGAAAATAGTTTGTCTTTAACAAACTTAGCCATAGCTAGTTGAAACTCTGCATAAATAGAGAAATTCTTTAACTATTTAGGGGTAACTTACCTTTTTAGGGATGTGCATTTAGGGTTCTCTTACATGCTGAACCTGAAAGTGTGTCCCCTGACATACTGGATCTGAAAGTGTAATTTCAGAAAAATTCTTTAACCTTTTAGGGTTAACTTACCTTTTTATGGATGACTATTTAGGGTTCTCCAACATGTTGAACTTGAAAGTGTGGTCCCTGACATGTTGACTTTGAAAGTATAATTTTCGTGGTAATGGACTATTCTAAAGAATAAAAAACGTCTTTGTCTTTATAATTTCGGAAAAACTCTTTGACCTTTTATAGTTAACTTAACTTTTTATGGATGACTATTTAGAGTTCTCCAAAATGCTGAACTTGAAAGAGTGGTCCCTGTCATGTTGAATCTGAGTGTCTAATTTTCTTGGCGATGGACTATTCTAAAGAATAAAATCGTCTCAGGCTTAAGGTAATTTCAGAAAAATTCTTTAACCTTTTAGAGTTAACTTACCTTTTTATGGATGACTATTTAGGGTTCTCCAACATGCTGAACTTGAAAGTGTGTTCACTGACATGTTGAATCTGAAATTATAATTTTTATGGCGATTGACTATTCTAAAGAATAAAAACGGTTGAGGCTTAAGATATTTATTGATTAAACATATTTAAAACATTTGAAAAAAATAATGACATATTTAAAAAAAAAGAAGATTAATCAATTTGATATGAGGAGGAGCAACTTTAGGACTTTGGATATCTGGTGCATTTTTCCATGTCAGGTATCTTTTCCGGTATCCATTTAGCGAAATATCTAACTTCATCTTCTGGGTCATGGACTGAATGCAGGTATTTCTCACATTTGAAGTCTTCTAAATTGAATAATGCTATGTTTTTATCACATTTTTCTAGTAAGAGTTTATCAGTTGGCACTTTTCCCTTAACATAAACAGCTTGCACACCGAAAAAACTGCATATTTCCTGAATTTCCTCTTGTACATTTTTTATTTCATAGCCATTTTCATTATGTGGTCGTATGATTTTAGCGTAAAAGCCATTTCGATTTATAAAATTTAGTGTTGGACTCCATCTGTTTTTCTCGTACTTATACATATTGTATCTGATGTTCCATTTATAGCAATGAATTTCACGTCGTTGATTGTCTAGGAGTAAGAAAGCTGCTTCGAATATAATGCCAGTTGTGGAATATTTCAGACCAATATATTCTGTGTCAATCACACCAAACATTATTATATCTGAAAAAAAGTGTTTAAATTAAATTTCATTTCTATTTTGTCACTATTAAAAGTGCTAATCCCCTCCCCCCCCAAAATCAGGGCTTCATGCCCCCCGCCCCTAAATTTATACTGCGTAGAGATTGAAAATTTTTTATGAGTTTGTGTGTTTTAGCAAGAAAATAGATTTTATTTATCAAACTTGGCCACAGATAGTTGAAACTCTGCATAAATATCTTCATTTTTAGTCTAATTGCGTAGGTACTAAAGGAACACTGATCATTTTTTCTGATTTTGTCTGTTTTCACAAGAAAATAGCTTGTCTTTAGAAAAATTAGCCATAGCTAGATGAAACTCTGCATAAATATCTTCATTTAAGCCTAATTGCGTAGGTACTAGAGGAACATTGAACATTTTTCTGATTTTGTGTGTTTTCGCAAGAAAATAGCTTGTCTTTAGCAAACTTAGCCATAGATAGTTGAAACTCTGCATAAATATCTTCATGTCAGCCTAATTGCGTAGGTACTAGAGGAACATTGAACATTTTTTTCTGATTTTGTGTGTTTTCATGAGAAAATATCTTGTCTTTAGCAAACTTAGCCATAGCTAGTTGAAACTCTGCATAAATACCTTTTCTTCTTCTTCTCAATCCTTTGAATTCTATTCACAGACTAATAAAACTATAGCAAAAAAAAAACCCGTTCCTTATATTCCCACCGCCGCTAATATGTAACCAGCCCTCTGATTGGCTGAGAAGGAGGATGTATCCGACTCGCTGATTGGCTGAGAAGGAAACACGTGATCTAACTGTTTCCGGGAAAGTCATAACATTTGGCAAATTCCTGTTTTTCATTCTCACTGAGAAAACCATATAACAGACATGAATTGCTGTTGACATCCATAAATGTGACAAAGTTCCTGTTTTTCAAATTCTCACTGACAAAAACCATTAAACATCCATGAAAAACATCAAATAAATCGACCAACACACATTTGGGGACCGGTGGAGGGCCTTTGGGACCCCGTTGGTCCTTTGGGAGCTCGATGGGCCTTTGGGGGGCCCGGGGGTGTCCGTTGGAGGTCTGGGTTGGCCGTTGGGGGCGCCGGTGGCCCTCGGGGAGCGTGGGGGGCCTTTGTGGCACAGGGAGGGCCTTTGGGTGCCTGGGGGACATTTGGGGACTGGTGGTGGGCCTTTGGGCCCCGTTGGTCCTTTGGGAGCTCGATGGGCCTTGGGGGGGGCCCGGGGATGTCCTTTGAGGGCCTGAGGCGGGCGTTGGGGGGGCTGGGGCTCTATGGGAGCTTGGGAGACCTTTGGGGCCGGTGTAGGGCCTTTGGGACCCCGTTGGTCCTTTGGGAGCTCGATGGGCCTTTGGGGGGCCCGGGGGTGGCCTTTGGGGGTCTGGAGGGGCCTTGGGGGGCGCCGGTGGCGCTTTGGGAGTCGGGGGGCCCAGTGAGGACCGGGGGGAGGGCCTCTGTGGTCCGGGGGGCCTTTGGGGGTCCGGGGGCCCTTTGAGGACCAGAGGAGGGCCTTTGAGGGTCTGAGGAGGGCGTTTGGGGGGCTGGGGCTCTTTGGGAGCTTGGGGGACCTTTGAGTACCGGGGGCTTCCTTCGGGGTTGGGGTGGGGGATCGGAACCCTTTGGGGTTGGGGTAGAGGACCTCACAACACTGTTCAAATGGAACTTGTGTATTATAACGACCACAGAGTTTCACCCTCAAATTCTCTTCTAAAACCTTTCTTAAAATCTTTTTTCAAATGGCTCAAACTGTTTCGCCAAAATAATCCCATAAAATGGATAAAACCGTTTCGCCCAAATAATCCCTAAACGTAATTTCAGCGTGTTCCTTTTGTATGACATCTCTGCGCTAACGCATTTCAAATTTCTAGGAAACCCTTTCCTACGTTAATCTCTACATCTCATAAATTTTCCTAGCTAAACTATTAGTGTTTCGTTAGAATATCAATTTATCTCTCCGACTTAAAGCTCCGTGAAGCCTTATTTAAAAATAGAATTTCTATCTCTTTAGACTCCCGCATAATTCCAATATAACATGTGATGTCAATTATAATTCCTGACACTAAAGATCGATGAAACCCTATTTAAAAATAGAATATTAATTTTTATCTCTGTCCTAAAGAATGTTTATCCCTCAGACCTAAGATTAAAGAAGCCTTAATGTTTCTTAATTCCCCCCTTCGTGAATCAATAATTTCCCCTAGCGATTATGTAAATCACGTTCACAGGTGCTATTTCTCGGGTTAAGCTAACCAAACAACAATGAAGCCATGTTTGTTTCTTAATTCCCCCTTCGTGAATCAATAATTCCACCATCGATTATGTAAATCATCCCTCATGCCATTACACGTGGCCAAACAACAACAACAGATCGATTGACCTTGACCCCCATTAGACTCGATCGATAATCCTTGAATAAATTATGTCCCGTCAGCATTAAACTAAATTGTAGATGGCAGCACGGTGTTCGTACGGGGGCTTTAGGGTCACCTCTAAAAAACATCAAATAAATCGACCTTGGAAAAAGAGGTCATTGAGAGATTACGTAATCTTTCTCCCTAGGGACTCTATGACCATATTGTTTCATAATTCCCCACGCTCGTGAATCAATAATTCCCCCATCGATTATGTAAATCACCCCTCATGCCATTACACGTGACCAAACAACAACAACAACAGATCGATTGACCTTGACCCCCATTAGACTCGATCGATAATCCTTGAATAAATTATGTCCCGTCAGCATTAAACTAAATTGTAGATGGCAGCACGGTGTTCGTCCCGGACCTCCTGATAGGGTTCTACTAACGTCAAAAATACCCATCTTTCTCAGTAATAAATGATATACGTAAACAATGGCTGAATTGCAAAACTTAAAGCCCTTCCCCCGAGGGCGGTAGGGAAGGGTGGTTGTTGACATTCCCAGACACACAGTTACTGGACCTTTCAACTATTTTAAACAAAATGACTATCTCAAAATTTTATTGCAATATTTTTGGGAATCGATGGGCGTGGGAGGACGGCTGGCAGCCCGCCAATCACTTTTGACCCTTAAAAAGGAACTAGAACTTTTGATTTCCAATCAAATGAGCTCCTTACGAAGTTTCTACGACAATTCCTTCTCTACGAAATGACTTGGTGAGAAATCGAAACAATACATTGTGCCCACATAGCTCTTTATTTAGGCAGCGCTATTGCGCTACCTATGATCAATAGAGTAAAAAGCGTCGATGCAAAAATCTTAAACCTATATTTTTTTCAGGTTTTGAAGTAAAAGAATTTGTGCTGACGTCTTTCTGAGTTCCAAAATATCAATATATCAGCACTTATAAATACCATATGCAAAATGAGTTTTGAGGTAAAAGTTTGGTTTGCCAATCAACATCGCCGTTATATTTGTCGATTGCCTTAACACTGTCCACTTGAGAAGGTCTTATTTTTGATTTTGGGTATTTCATTTTAACTTTTATTTTGAGGGTTATCTTTTTGTTTCATTTCTCAGACCTGCCTTGACTTCTTTTAATCCTTTTTGCACTGATGATGGCTGAGAGGAGATTTAAGCCGAAATATTTGTCTTTTTCCTTGTTTTTTAGTGGCCATGAATTATCTTATTATTTCGTTGTCTTACGTTTCCTCGCATTGTATTTTATTTCACCGTGGGTCCTATCACAAGCAATAAGAAGCTTTCCCGGTGTTTTGAATGCCGTGTTTGGCTTTGTTTTAAAGTTAATTTAAAAAAAATTCAACAAAGATGTTTTTCAATAATAGGTGAAGAGCTATATTAAAATCTTAAAAGAGGCGGCTTTAAGCATTTTGGGGCCCATCTGACAAACCGAAAATTTTCTTCTCCGTTATGTATTAGGACCACCTTGGCCCGTATCTTCCATATGTAAGTTCTGAGCCAGTTAAAAAACACTGAGATGAGGGGGTCGTACCCCCAAGCTATTTTTGTTTGTTATGCTAGGCTAGGAAATTGTGGTTGTTAATTTCAAGCACCTCGGGTAAAACTTTTTGGCCACATTTTGACCTTTTTTGGGTCTCAGTTTTGCGGAGATTATTTTTTTGATTTTTCTTTTGCTGAACCAGGGTTATCTTGATCAACAACTGAAGGATATAAGCTTCATGCCGAAGAGAAAAAAATATTTTTTGGCCTTCTTTCGGGCCCTATTTTTGGAACACCTATGTCAAGTATGTCCAAAAGTAAGTCAAGTAGTCTCCAAAGTGATTTATTTTTTATTTTAAGCTCTCCTTGACTGAAGGATTTTGAATATAGATTTTAAACATATAAATGACAAATAGATGGTTTTTGCTTTCCCAGGCCCTCTAACATCCTCCTCCCCCCAACGTGTGGTCCTGGTGGTCCAGAAAAGATTTTTGAACTTTCCAACCCAGTTGGGTGAAGTATACAAAAGATTCTTGACTTATTCTCACTGTTAAAATAGTGGTGTGAATTCATAACAATGCATAGGGGTGTAATTTTTATTTTTCAACATCTAAGGGGTAATTTTGTTTTTTCATTTTCTCAATAAAAATACCAGGAAAGTTTAAATTCTCCTATAAATGTATCCAAAAAAGTATTTTTCAAAATGAAAGGAATGGGGCAAATACACAGGGAAGAAAATTTCTGAGAGGAAACTTAATATGCGACATTCAACTGTTTGACCAGAACGCTTGGTTTCTCGTTCCGGAATTGCACACAGCGCAAAATCCTTTTATTCCTGCCTTCAACCTTCGCACTAGAGTGAAGGTACCTACGCTGCACGGTTGTTTTCATATTACAATAGTTTGTCCTTTAAAACCATTAAATACAAAAAATATTTTTTTAAAACTGAAAGTAAGGAGCGACATTAAAACTTAAAACGAACAGAAATTAGTCTATATATGAAAAGGGGCTGTCCCCTCTTCAATGCCCCGCTCTTTACACTAAAGCTTGGCTCTTTCTCACAACTCTACTCTATAAGACAATAAAAAAAAAACATTAGCGTAAAAATCGAAGCGTTGAGGAGGGGACAGCCCCTTTCATATACGAAATAATTTCTGTTCGTTTTAAGTTTTAATGTTACTCCTTACTTTCAGTTAAAAAAATAGTTTTTTTCTAATTTATGGACATTTTTGAATTAATGCAGGTTTTGATTATGTCTAATCGTACATGAATGATTAAAACGAAATTTACATATTAATTTTACTGTTCTTTAACTAATAATAACCTTATAATAGCCTGAGTTTGATATTTTGTTCCAGTTGCTTAAGAAAGACTCCTGAATCACAGAGGCTGTTTAATTCTCTTTTAAAAGTTAAAAAAGAAACTTTAGCGTAAGAGCGAGCTATTGAGGAGAGGCAACCCATCGCCTATAAGTAATGTCTTCTGTTCCTCTTAAGTTTTAATGTTGCTTCTTACTTTTAGCTGAAGAGACTTGTTTTTTATTTAATTGCTGATTGTTTTTTAAATGATATCGGAAAGTCCAGCTCCCCCTCCATGGAAAATTCACTTCCCCCACGAGAAATTTTTCCATGGAAAGATTCTCCCCCGTAACTTAAATTAATTATATTTGCTGAATTATTTTGTAAGACATAGTAAGAAAACGGCCAAAGAGGTCAAGACTATTGTTATAAAAATGAAAATCACAAGTTGAGCAATTTTCAAATGACTGAAATGAATGATAGAAAAGATCTTTAAGAGACATACGTAATAATTTCTGTTCGTTTTAAGTTTTAATGTTGCTCCTTACTTTCAGTTAAAAAAATTGTTTTTTTCTAATTTATGGATATTTTTGAATTAATGCAGGGTTTGATTATGGCTCATCGTACATGAATGATTAAAACGAAATTTACATATTCATTTCACTGTTCTTTAACTAATAATAACCTTATAATAACCTGAGTTTGATATTTTGTTCCAGTTGCTTAAGAATGACTCCTGAATCACAAAGACTGTTTAATTAGAATAATAACCTCTTTTAAAAGTTAAAAAAGAAATTTTAGCGCAAGAGCGAGCTATCGAGGAGAGGCAACCCATCTCATATAAGTAATATTTTCTGTTCGTTTTAAGTTTTAATGTTGCTTCATACTTTCAGTTCAAAAAACTTGTTTTTTATTTAATTGCTGATCGTTTTTTAAATAACGTCAGGAAATCCAGCTCCCCCTCGATGAAAAATTCCCTTCCCCCATGAGAAATTTTTCCATGGAAAGATTCTCCCCCGTAACTTAAATTAATTATATTTGCGGAATTATTTTGTAAGACATAGTAAGAAAACGGCCAAAGAGGTCGAGACTATTCTTATGAAAATGAAAGTCACAAGCTGAGCAATTCTCAAATGACTGAAATGAATGATAGAAAAGATCTTTAAGAGACTTAAGTAAAAATTTATGTTCGTTTTAATACTATTCCTTACTTTCAGTTGGAAAAAAAACTTGTTTTTGTTTTATCAAACAGTTCGTGGTAACGAACTGTAAGTAAGGAGCGACCCGACTCAATGGTAACCGAAACTCTAGAAAACGGTATTTTGACACAAATAGATACATCAAAAGAATTAAATTTTAATGCTGATTTCAAATATATAAGTTTCATCAAGTTTAATCCTACCCATCAAAAGTTAAGCACCTGAGAAAATTTGGCTGATTTTTGAAAAATGAGGGAAAGACCCCCTAAAAGCTATATAACCTTAATGACAATCACACCATCATCTTCAGCGTATCAGAGAACCATACTGTAGAGGTTTCAAGCTCCTATCTACAAAAATGTGGAATTTTGTATTTTTTGCCAGAAGAAAGATCACGGATGCGTGTTTATTTGTTGTTGTTTTTTTCCAGGGGTGATCGTATCGACCCAGTGGTCTTTGAATATCGTGGGAGGGCTTATTGGAATGGAAATTAAAAGTTCTAGTGCCCTTTTTAAGTGACAAAAAAATGGAGGGCAACTAGGCCCCCTCCCACGCTCTTTTTTTCCCAATGTCACCTGATGAAAATTTTGAGGTAGCCATTTTGTTCAGCATGTTCGAAAATATTATAAGTATGTCTTTTAGGATGACTTAATCCTCCGAAGTTCCCGGGGGGAGGGCTGAAAGTTATGGACTTTACCCAATGTTAACATATAGTATTGGTTATTGGGAAGTATACAGACGTTTTCTGGGGAGATTTTTCCTGGTCGTGGGAGGGGGGTGGGTCGGGAGTTATATGGGATGATCTTTCCATGAGGGAAGTTTTCATGGGGGAAGGGACATTGCTATGAAGGGGACGCCGCACTTCCCAGCATCATTTAAAAAAAAATCAGAAATTAAATATAAAATCACAAGTTTTTCAACGGCAACAGCAGCAACATCAAAACTTTAAACGAACAGAAAATATTACATATATGATTGGGTTCACCCCCAGTCAATACCTCGCTCTTTAAGCCAAAGATTTTTTAGTACTTTCATAAGAGCCATTTATTCTAATTAACGACCTTTGTGATTAAAGGGTCATTTTTAAGGAATTGGAACAAAATTCGAACTTTCGCTTAAAGAGCAAGGTATTGACTAGGGCGCGAACCCCCTAATATACGTATTAAAAATATATGAATAAAGAAGTTCGTTATGTAAGTTAATTCGTAAGTTACAGTAGAAAGGCCCCTATTGCTCGTGACGGGCACCACTGCTGCCATCTACAATTTAGTCTAACGCTGACGGGACATAATTTATTTAAGGATTATGGACCCACGAAAGGGAGAAAGAATTTCTGAGAAATTGATTTGCATAATCGAGGGGAGAGAATTTCCGAGAAATTGATTTGCATAATCGAGGGGAATGTATTGATTCACGAAAAGAGAATTAAGAAACAAATATGGCTTCTTTGATCTTATGTCTGAGGGATAAACGGTCTTTAGGTCAGAGAGAAAAATTAATATTCTATTTTTAAATATGGCTTCTTTGATCTTTAGTGTCAGGAATTAGAGATGACATCACTTGTTATCTTGGAATTATGCGGGAGTCTAAATAGATAGAAAAATACTTTTTTTAAATACGGCTTCATTGATCTTTAAGTCAGAGGGATAAATTGATATTCTGTCGAAACCTTAATAGTGTAGCTAGGAACATCTATGAGATGAAGAGATTAAGGCGGGAAAGGGTTTCTTAGGAATTTCAAATGTGACAGCTCAGGGATGCCAAAACAAAAGGAACACGCAGAAATTACTTTCAGGGGATTATTTGGGCGAAACAGTTCGAGACATTTTACAAGCGGATTTGGGCGAAACAGTTTGATGCATTTTAGAAGATGACTTTAGAAGATGATTTAGAAGAGGATTGGAGGGTGAAATTCGTGTTCATTATAATACGCAAGTTCTATTTGAACAGTGTTGTGAGGTCCTCTACCCCAACCCCCCTACCCCAATCCCCAAAGGACCCTACCCCAACCCCAAAGGGCCCTACCTCAACCCCAAAGGGGCCTCCTATCCCAACCCCGAAGGACCCCCCACCCCCAAACCCCAAAGGACCCCCCGGGCCCCGAATCCCCCCAACCCCAATGCCCCCCCCTCTGGGGCCCCCGAGCTCTCTAATGACCCCGAGCCCCCAAAGGCCCCCGACTCCCCCAAATACCCCAAGGCCCCCAAATGACCCCTGGCCCCCCAAGTGCCCCCGGGTCCCCACATTTTTTAAATACTTTTGAATCAATTTGATTGCATGTCTGGGTTGGGGTTTCTAAATCCAAGAATTTGTCTTTGTTGGTTTGTATATATAAGGTGCATGTCTTTCTCTGTCTGCATGTCTGATTCTATCTGTTTGCATGTCTGGGTTGGTAATTGCAAGTCCAAGTATTTGTCTTTGTTGGTTTGTATATCAAAAGTGCCTGTCTTTCTCTGTTTGCATGTCTGATTCGATTTGTTTGCAGGTCTGGGTAGGTGTTTGTAAGTCCTAATATTTTTCATTGATGGTTTATATATATACAGTGCCTCTCTTTCTCTTTTTGCTTGTCTTTTTCTATTTTATTGCATGTCTGGGTTGGTGTTTTCTATTACAAGTTTGTGTCTTTGTTGGTTTGTAGATCTAAAGTGCCTGTCTTTCTCTTTGTGCATGACTGATTCTATTTGTTTGCATGTCTGGGTTGGTGTTTGAAATTCCAAGTAACTGTCTTTGTTAGTTTGTATATCTAAAGAGCCTGTCTTTCTCTGTTTGCATGTCTGATTCTATTTGTTGGCATGTCTGGGTTGGTGTCTGCAAGTCCAAGAATTTGTCTTATTTGGTTTGTATATCTAAAGTGCCTGTCTTTCTCTGTATGCATGTCTGATTCTATTTGTTTGCATGTCTGGGTTGATGTTTGCAAGTCCAAGTATTTGTCTTTGTTGTTTTGTATATCTAAAGTGACTATCTTTCTCTGTTTGCATGTCTGATTCTATTTGTTTACATGTCTGGGTTGGTGTTTGCAAGTCCAAGTATTTGTCTTTGTTACTTTGTATATCTAAAGTGCCTGTCTTTCTATGTTTGCATGTCTGATTCTATTTGTTTGCATGTCTGGGCTGGTGTTTGCAAGTCCAAGTATTCGTCTTTGTTGCTTTGTATATCTAAAGTGTCTGTCTTTCTCTGTTAGCATGTCTGATTCTATTTGTTTGCATGTCTGGGTTGGTTATTGCAAGTCCAAGTATTTGTCTTTGTTTGTTTGTATATCTAAAGTGCCTGTCTTTCTCTGTTTGCATGTCTGATTCTATGTGTTTGCATGTCAGGGTTGGTGTTTGCAAGTCAAAGTATTTGTCTTTGTTGGTTTATATATCTAAAGTGCCTGTCTTTCTCTGTTTGCGTGTCTCATTCTATTTGTTTGCATGTCTGGGTTGGTGTTTTCAAGTCCAAGTATTTGTATGTGTTGCTTTTTAGATCTAAAGTGCCTTTCTTTCTCTGTTTGTATATCTGATTCTAATTGTTTGCATGTCTGGGCATGTTTTTGCAAGTCCAAGTATTTGTATTTGTTGGTTTGTATATCTAAAGTGCCCGTCTTTCTCTGTTTGCATGTCTGATTCTATTTGTTGGCATGTCTGGGTTGGTGTCTGCAAGTCCAAGTATTTGTCTTTGTTGGTTTGTATATCTAAAGTGCTTGTCTTTCTCTGTTTGCATGTCTGATTCTATTTGTTTGCAAGTTTGGTTTTTTGTTCTCAACTCATAGTATTTTTTGTTGATGCTTTGTAGATATGAAGTGTTTGTACTTCAGTGTAGTTAAGATTGATTTTAGTTTTTTGCATTTCAGAGTTAGTTATCGCAATGCCAATTATTTGTCTGTTATACGTTTGATATCGAAAGTGCCGGTATTTCTCTGTCTTAATTTCCTATTCCATCGTTATGAAGTTATGTGTTGGGGTTTGAAAGTCAATGTATCTGTCTTTGTTGCTTTGTATATCTTAAGTGCCTGTTTTTATCTGTTTTCATGTCTGATTCTATTTTTTGCATGTCTGGGTTGGTGTTTTCAAGTACAAGTATTTGTCTTTGTTGGTTTGTATATCTAAAGTGCCTGTCTTTCTCTGTTTACATATCTGATTCTATTTGTTTGCATGTCTGGGTTGGTGTTTGCAAGTCCAAGTATTTATCTTTGTTGGTTTTTTATATATAAATTGCCGGTCTTTATCTGTTTGCTGTTCTGATTCTATTCGTTGGCATGTCTGGGTTGGTGTTTGCAAGTCCAAGTATATGTATTTGTTGCTTTATATATCTAAAGTGCCTGTCTTTCTCTGTTTGCATGTCTGATTCTATTTGTTTGCATGTCTGGGTTGGTGTTTGCAAGTCCAAGTATTTGTCTTTGTTGCTATTTATAGATAAAGTGCCTGCCTTTCTCTGTTTGCGTGTCTGATTCATTTTGTTTACATGTCTGGGTTGGTGTTTTGCAACTCCAGGTATTGGTCGTTGTTGGTTGGTATATCTGAAGTGCCTGTCTTTATCTGTTCGTATGTCTGATTCTATTTGTTTGCATGTCTGGGCTGGTGTTTGCAAGTCAAAGTATTTATCATTGTTGTTTTTTATATCTAAAGTGCCTGTATTTCGCTGTTTGCATTCGTGATTCTTTTTTTTTGCATGTCTGGGATCGCTGTTTGAAATTCCAAAAATATGTAGTTGTTGCTTTGTATATCTAAAGCGCCTGTCTTTTTGTGTTTTCGTGTCTGAATATTTGTGTTTGCATGTCTGCGTTGGTGTTTGCAAGTCCAAGTATTTGTCTTTGTTGGGTTGTATATCTAAAATGCCTCTCTTTCTCTGTTTGCATATATGATTCTATATTTTTACATGTCTGGGTTGGTGTTTGCAAGTCCAATTATTTGTCTTTGTGGGTTTGTATATCTAAAGTGCCTGTTTTTCTATATTTGCATGTCTGATTCTATTTGTTTGCATGTCTGGGTTGGTGTTTGCAAGTCCTAGTATTTGTCTTTGTTGATTTTTATATCTAAAGTGCCTGTCTTTCTCTGTTTGCATGTCTGATTCTATTTTTTTGCATGTCTGGGTTGGTGTTTGCAAGTCCAAGTATTTGTCTTTGTTGGTTTGAATATCTAAAGTGCCTGTCTTTCTCTGTTTGCATGTCTGATTCTATTTGTTGCATGTCAGGGTTGGGGTTTGCATGTCCAAGTATCTGTCTTTGTTGGTTTATATATCTCAAGTGCCTGTCTTTCTCTGTTTGCATGTCTGATTTTATTTGTTTGCATGTCTGGGTTGGTGTTTGCAAGTCAAAGTATTTGTCTTTGTTTGTTTGTATATATAAATTGACTCTCTTTATCTGTTTGCATGTCTGTTTCTATTTGTTTTCATGTCTGGGTTGGTGTTTTGCAAGTCCAAGTTTTTGTCTTTGTTGGTTTGTATATCTAAAGTGCCTGTCTTTCTCTGTTTGCATGTCTGATTCTATTTGTTTGCATGTCTGGGTTGGTGTTTGCAAGTCCAAGTATTTGTCATCGTTGGTTTGTATATCTAAAGTGCCTGTCTTTCTCTGTTTGCATGTCTGATTCTATTTGTTTGCATGTCAGGGTTGGTGTTTGCAAGTCCAAGTATTTGTCGTTGTTGGTTTGTATATGTATAGTGCCTGTCTTTCTCTGTTTTCATGTCTGATTCTATTTGTTTGCATGTCTAGGTTGGTGTTTGCAAGTCCAAGTATTTGTCTTTGTTGCTTTGTATATCTAAAGTGCCTGTCTTTCTCTGTTTGTGTGTCTGATTCTATTTGTTTGCATGTCAGGGTTGGTGTTTGCATGTATGTCCAAGTATTTGTATTTGTTGGTTTGTATATCTAAAGTACCTGTCTTTCTCTGTTTGCATGTCAGGGTTGGTGTTTGCAAGTCCAAGTATTTGTCTTTGTTGCTTTATATATCTAAAGTCCATGTCTTTCTCTGTTTGCATGTCTGATTCTATTTGTTTGCATGTCTGAGTTAGTGTTTGCAAGTCCAAGTATTTGTCTTTGTTGATTTGTATATCTAAAGTGCCTGTCTTTCTCTGTTTGCATGTCTGATTCTATTTGTTTGCATTTCTGGGTTGATGTTTGCAAGTCCAAGTATTTGTCTTTATTGGTTTGTATATCTAAAGTGCATGTCTTTCTCTGTTTTAATGTATAATTCTATTTGTTTGCGTGTCTGGGCTGGTGTTTGCAAGTCCAAGTATCTGTCGTTGTTGGTTTATATATCTAAAGTGCCCATTTTTCTATGTTTGTATGTCAGATCCCATTTGTTTGTATATCTGGGTTGGTGTTTGGAAGTCCAAGTTTTTGTATTTGTTTTTTTTTATATCTAAAGTACCTGTCTTTCTCTGTTTGCGTGTCTTATTCTATTTGTTTGCATGTCTGGGTTGGTGTTTACAAGTCCAAGTATTTGTCTTTGTTGCTTTGTATATCTAAAGTGCTTGTCTTTCTTTGTTTGTGTGTCTGATTCTATTTGTTTGCATGTCTGGGTTGTTGTGTGCAAGTCCAAGTATTTGTCGTTGTTGGTTTGTATATCTAAAGTGCCTATCTTTCTCAGTTTCGATGTTTGATTCTATCTGTTTGCATGTCTGGGTTTGTGTGTGCAATTCCAAGTATCTTTCTTTTTTTGTGTGTATATCTAAAATGCATGTTCATTCTTTGTTTGCATATATGATTCGTTTTTTTTGCATGTCTGGGTTGGTGTTTGCAAGTCCCATTATTTGTCTTTGTTGGTTTTTATATATAAAGTGCATATTTTTCTCTGTTTGCATGTCTGATTCTATTTGTTTGCATGTCTGGGTTGGTGTTTGCAAGTCCAAGTATTTGTCTTTGCTGGTTTGTATATCTAAAGTGCCTGTCTTTATCTGTTTGCATGTCTGATTCTATTTGTTTGCATGTCTGGGATGGTGTTTGCAAGTCCAAGTATTGTCTTTGTTGGTTTTTATATCTAAAGTGCCTGTCTGTCTCTGTTTGCATCTCTGATTCTATTTGTTTGCATGTCTGGGTTGGTGTTTGCAAGTCCAAGTATTTGTCTTTGTTGGTTTGTATATCTAAAGTGCTTGTCTTTGTCTGTTTGAATGTCTGATTCTATTTGTTTGCATGTCTGGGTTGGTGTTTGCAAGTCCAAGTATTTGTCATTGTTGGTTTGTATATCTAAAGTGCCTGTCTTTCTCTGTTTGCCTGTCTGATTCTATTTGTTTGCATGTCTGGGTTGGTGTTTGCAAGTTCAAGGCTAGATTAAGTTAGGTTACTATAGGTTAGGTTAAGTTAGGTTAGGTTAACCTACATACGCGCACGTACGTTTTGCTACAACCGCAAGCATGCATAGTGAGACAGAAATACAAAGTCGACCCGCGGAGATTTTCCGGCGAGTATGGTTAGGTTAGGTTAGATTAGATTAAGTTAGGTTAGATTAGGTTAGGTTAAGTTAGGTTAGGTTATGTCAGCCTAAGTACGCGCGCGTACGTAGGCTAACCTAACCTAACTTAATCTAAATCTAAAGTGCCTGTCGTTCTCTGTTTGCGTTTCTTATTCGATTTGTTCATGTGGCTGGATTTCTTTTTGCTATTTCTTTTATTTTTCTCTAATGGGGGTTATTTCTTAAGTGACAGTTCTCATGGTTTAGCATGTCATAGACTATATGTTCACATTTCTGGGTTATTTCTTGCATGTTCAATGATTTGTCGTTGTTGGTTTGGATATATAAAGTGACTGTCTTTCTCTGTTTGCATGTCTGATTCTATTTGTTTGCATGTCTGGGTTTGTGTTTGCAAGTCAAAGTATTTGTCTTTGTTGGTTTGTATATCTAAAGTGTATGTATTTCTCTGTTTGCATGTCTCATTCTAATTGTTTACATGTCTGGGTTGATTTTTGCAAGTCCAAGTATTTATCTTTGTTGGTTTTGTATATCTAAAGTGCCTGTCTTTCTCTGTTTGCTTGTCTGATTCTATTTGTTTGCATGTCTGGGTTGGTGTTTGCAAGTCCAAGTATTTGTCTTTGTTGGTTTGTATATCTAAAGTGCCTGTCTTTCTCTGTTTGCATGTCTGATTCTAATTTTTTGCATGTCTGGGCTGGTGTTTGTAAATCCGAGTATTTGTCTTTGTTGGTTTGTATATCTAAAGTGCCTATCTTTCTCTGTTTGCATTTCTGATTCTATTTGTTTGAATATCTGGGTTGGTTTTTGCAAGTCCAAGTATTTGTCTTTGTTGGTTTGTATATCTAAAGTGCCTGTCTTTCTCTGTTTGCATGTCTGATTCTATTTGTTTGCATGTCTGGGTTGGTGTTTGCAAGTCCAAGTATCTGTCTTTGTTGCTTTGTATATCTAAAGTGCCTGTCTTTCTCTGTTTGCATGTCTGATTCTATTTGTTTGCATGTCTGGGTTGGTGTTTGCAAGTCCAATTATTTGTCTTTGTGGGTTTGTATATCTAAAGTGCCTGTCTTTCTCTATTTGCATGTCTTATTCTATTTGTTTGCATGTCTGGGTTGGTGTTTGCAAGTCCAAGTATTTGTCTTTGTTGATTTTTTTATCTAAAGTGCCTGTCGTTATCTGTTTGCATGTCTGATTATATTTTTGTGTATTTCGGGGCCGGTGTTCTCTAGTCCAAGTATTTGTCTTTGTTGGTTTACGTATCTAAAATTCCTTTCGATCTATGTTTTCATATTTGATTCTATTTTTTTACATGTGAGGGCTTGTTTTTGCAATTCAAAGAATCTGTTTTTGTTGGCTTGTATGTCTAAAGTGCCTGTCTTTTTCTGTTTGCATGTCTGATTCAATGTGTTTGCATGTTTGTGTTGGTGTTTGCAAGTCCAAGTATTTGTCTTTGTTGTTTTGTATATCTAATGTGCCTGTCTTTCTCTTTTTGAATGTCTGATTATAATTGTTTCATGTCAGGGTTGGGGTTTGCAAGTCCAAGTATATGTCTTTGTTGGTTTATATATCTCAAGTGCCTGTCTTTCTCTGTTTGCATGTCTGATTTTATTTGTTTTTTATGTCTGGGTTGGTGTTTGCAAGTCCAAGTATTTGTCTTTGTTGGTTTGTATATCTAAAGTGCCTTTCTTTCTCTGTTTGCATGTCTGATTCTATTTGTTTGCATGTCTGGGTTGGTGTTTTGCAAGTCCAAGTGTTTGTCTTTGTTTGTTTATATATCTAAAGTGCCTGTCTTTCTCTGTTTGCAATTCTGATTCTATTTGTTTGCATGTCTGGGTTGGTGTTTACAAGTCCAAGAATTTGTCTTCGTTGGTTTGTATATCTAAAGTGCCTGTCTTTCTCTGTTTGCATGTCTGAGTCTATTTGTTTGCATGTCAGGGTTGGTGTTTGCAAGTCCCAGTATTTGTCGTTGTTGGTTTGTATATCTAAAGTGCCTATCTTTCTCTGTTTACATGTCTGATTTTATTTGTTTGCATGTCTTGGTTGGTGTTTACAAGTCCAAGTATTTGTCTTTGTTGCTTTGTATATCTAAAGTGCCTGCCTTTCTGTGTTTGTGTGTCTGATTCTATTTTTTTGCATGTCTAGGTTGGTGTTTGGAAGTCCAAGTATTTGTCTTTGTTGGTTTGTATATCTAAAGTGCCTGTCTTTCTCTGTCGGCATGTCTGATTCTATTTGTTTGCATGTCTGGGTTTGTGTTTGCAAGTCCAAGTATTTGTTTTTGTTGGTTTGTACATCTAAAGTGCCTGTCTTTCTCTGTGAGCATGTCTGATTCTATTTGTTTACATGTCTGGGTTGGTGTTTGCAAGTCCAAGTATTTGTCTTTGTTACTTTGTATATCTAAAGTGCCTGTCTTTCTTTGTTTGCATGTCTGATTCTATTTGTTTGCATGTCTGGGCTGGTGTTTGCAAGTCCAAGTATTCGTCTTTGTTGCGTTGTATATCTTAAGTGTCTGTTTTTATCTGTTAGCATGTCTGATTCTATTTGTTTACATGTCTGGGTTGGTGATTGCAAGTCCAAGTATTTGTCTTTGTTGGTTTGTATATCTAAAGTGCCTGTCTTTCTCTGTTTGCATGTCTGATTCTATTTGTTTGCATGTCAGGGTTGGTGTTTGCAAGTCCAAGTATTTGTCTTTGTTGGTTTGTATATCTAAAGTGCCTGTCTTTCTCTGTTTGCATGTCTCATTCTATTTTTTTGCATGTCTGGGTTGGTGTTTGCAAGTCCAAGTATTTGTCTTTGTTGGTTTGTAGATCTAAAGTGCCAGTCTTTCTCTGTTTGAATGTCTGATTCTATTTGTTTGCATGTCTGGGTTGGTGTTTGTAAGACCAAGTATTTGACTTTGTTGTTTTGTATATCTAAAGTGTATGTCTTTCTCTCTTTGCATGTCTGATTCTATTTGTTGACATGCCTGGGTTAGTTTTTGTAAGAACAATTATTTGTCTTTTTTGGTTTGTATATAAAAAGAACTTGTCGTTAAATTTTAGCAATTCTGATTCTAATTTTTTACATTTCTGGGCTGGTGTTTGCCAGTCCAAGTATTTGTCTTTGTTGCTTTGTATATCTAAAGTGCCTGTCTTTCTCTGTTTGCATGTCTGATTCTATTTGTTTTCATGTCTGGGATTGTGTTTTCAAGTAAAAGAATTTGTCTTTGTTGCTTTGTATATATTAAGTGCCTGTTTTTATCTGTTTGCATGTCTGATTCTATTTTTTTGCATGTCTGGGTTGGTGTTTGCAAGTCCAAGTATTTGTCTTTGTTGGTTTATATATCTAAAGTGCCTGTCTTTCTCTGTTTTCATATCTGATTCTATTTGTTTGCATGTCTGGGTTGGTGTTTGCAAGTACAAGTCTTTGTCATTGTTGGTTTTTTATATCTAAAGTGCCTGTCTTTATCTGTTTGCTTGTCTGATTCTATTTGTTGGCATGTCAGGGTTGGTGTTTGCAAGTACAAGTATTTGTATTTGTTGGTTTATATATCTACAGTTCCTCTCTTTCTCTGTTTGCATGTCTGATTCTATGTGTTTGCATGTCTGGGCTGGTTTTTGCAAGTCCAAGTATTTGTCTTTGTAGGTTTGTATATCTAAAGTGCCTGTCTTTCTCTGTTTGCATGTCTGATTCTATTTGTTTACATGTCTGGGTTGGTGTTTTGCAACACCAAGAATTTTTCTTTATTGGTTTTTATATCTAAAGTTCCTGTCTTTCTCTGTTTGCATGTCTGATTCTATCTGTTTGCATGTCTGGGTTGGTGTTTGCAAGTCCAAGTATTTGTCATTAATGGTGTGTATGTCTGAAGTGCCTACCTTTCTCTGTTTGCATGTCTGATGCTATTTGTTTAAATGTTTGGTTTGGTGTTTGCAAGTCCAAGTATTTGTCTTTGTTGCTTTGTATATCTAAAGTGCCTGTCTTTCTCTGTTTGCATGTCTGATTCTATTTGTTTGCATGTCTGGGCTGGTGTTTGCAAGTCCAAGTATTTGTCTTTGTTGCTTTGTATATCTTAAGTGCCTCTTTTTATCTGTTTGCATGTCTGATTCTATTTTTTTGCATGTCTGGGTTGGTGTTTGCAAGTCCAAGTATTTGTCTTTGTAGGTTTGTATATCTAAAGTGACTATCTTTCTCTGTTTGCATGTCTGATTCTATTTGTTTGCATGTCTGGGTTGGTGTTTTGCAAGTCCAAGTATTTGTCTTTGTTGGTTTGTATATCTAAAGTGCCTGTCTTTCTCTGTTTGCATGTCTGATTCTATTTGTTTGTATTTCTGGGTTGATGTTTGAAAATCCAAGTATTAGTCTTTTGTTGGTTTGTATATCTAAAGTGCTTGTCTTTCTCTGTTTGCGGGTCTGATTATATTTGTTTGCATGTCTGGATTGGTGTTTGAAAGTCAAAGTGTTTGTCGTTAATCGTTTGTATATCTAAAGTGCCTGTATTTCTCTGTTTAAATGTCTGATTCTTTTTGTGTGCATGTCAGAGTTGGTTTTTGTAAACCCAAGTATTAGTCTTGGTTGTGTTTTATATCTAAAGTGCTTGTCTTTCTCTGTTTGCATATCTGATTCTATTTGTTTGCATGTCTGGGTTGGTGTTTGCAAGTCCAAGTATTTGTCTTTGTTGGTTTGTATATATAAAGTGCTTGTATTTCTATATTTGCATGTTTTATTCTATTTTTTTGCATGTATGGGTGGTTGTTTGCAAGTCCAAGTATGTGTCTTTGTTGGCTTGTTTATATACAGTGACGTTCTGTCTCTGATTACCTGTCAGATTCGATTTGTTTGCATGTCTGGGCGGGTGTTTCCTACTTCAAGAATTCGTCTTTGTTGGTTTGTAAATCTAAAGTACCTGTCTTTCTCTGTTTGCATATCTGATTCTATTTGTTTGCATGTCTGGGTTGATGTTTGCAAGTCCAAGTATTTGTCTTTGTGGGTTTGTATATCTAAAGTGCCTGTTTTTCTATATTTGCATGTCTTATTCTATTTGTTTGCATGTCTGGGTTGGTGTTTGCAAGTCCAAGTATTTGTCTTTGTTGATTTCTATATCTATAGGGATAGTCTTTTCCTTTGGGCTAGTCTGATTGGTTTGTTGTGCTTGTCGGGTTCTGTCTATTCAAGTCCAATTATTTGTCTTTGTGGGTTTTGATATAATAATTGTATGTTCTTCTCTTGTTGCAAGTCTAATTCGATTTTTTTACATTCCAGGGTTGGTTTTTGCAAGTCCAAGTATCTGATTTTGTTGGCTTGTATGTCTAAAGTGCCTGTCTTTTTCTGTTTGCATGTCTGATTCTATTTGTTTGCATTTTTGGGTTGGTGTTTGCAAGTCCAAGTATTTGTCTTTGTTGGTTTGAATATCTAAAGTGCCTGTCTTTCTCTGTTTGCATGTCTGATTCTATTTGTTGCATGTCAGGGTTGGGGTTTGCAAGTCCAAGTATCTGTCTTTGTTGGTTTATATATCTAAAGTGCCTGTCTTTCTCTGTTTGCATGTCTGATTCTATTTGTTTGCATGTCTGGGTTGGTGTTTGCAAGTCCAAGTATTTTTCTAGGTTGGTTTGTATATCTAAAGTGACTGTCTTTCTCTGTTTGCATGTCTGATTCTATTTGTTTGCATGTCTGGGTTGGTGTTTTGCAAGTCCAAGTTTTTGTCTTTGTTGGTTTGTATATCTAAAGTGCCTGTCTTTCTCTGTTTGCATGTCTGATTCTATTTGTTTGCATGTCTGGGTTGGTGTTTGCAAGTCCAAGTATTTGTCATCGTTGGTTTGTATATCTAGAGTGCCTGTCTTTCTCTGTTTGAATGTCTGATTCTATTTGTTTGCATGTCAGGGTTGGTGTTTGCAAGTCCAAGTATTTGTCGTTGTTGGTTTGTATATGTATAGTGCCTGTCTTTCTCTGTTTACATGTCTGATTATATTTGTTTGCATTTCTAGGTTGGTGTTTGCAAGTCCAAGTATTTGTCTTTGTTGCTTTGTATATCTAAAGTGCCTGTCTTTCTCTGTTTGTGTGTCAGATTCTATTTGTTTGCATGTCAGGGTTGGTGTTTGCTTGTATGTCCAAGTATTTGTCTTTGTTGGTTTGTATATCTAAAGTACCTGTCTTTCTCTGTTTGCATGTCAGAGTTGGTGTTTGCAAGTCCAAGTATTTGTCTTTGTTGCTTTATATATCTAAAGTCCCTGTCTTTCTCTGTTTGCATGTCTGATTCTATTTGTTTGCATGTCTGAGTTAGTGTTTGCAAGTCCAAGAATTTGTCTTTGTAGGTTTGTATATCTAAAGTGCCTGTCTTTCTCTGTTTGCATGTATGATTTTATTTGTTTGCATTTCTGGGTTGATGTTTGCAAGTCCAATTATTTGTTTTTATTGGTTTGTATATCTAAAGTGCCTGTCTTTCTCTGTTTGCATGTCTGATTCTATTTTTTTGTATGTCTGGGCTGGTGTTTGCATGTAAAAGAATTTGTCTTTGTTGGTTTGTATATCTAAAGTGCCTGTCTTTCTATGGTTGTATGTCTGATTCTATTTGTTTGCATGTCTGAGTTGTTTTTTGCAAGTCCAAGTATTTGTCTTTGTTGGTTTGTATATCTAAAGTGCCTGTCTTTCTCTGTGATCATGTCTGATTCTACTTGTTTGCATGTCTGGGTTGGTGTTTGCAAGTCCAAGTATTTGTCTTTGTTGCTTTGTATATCTAAAGTGCTTGTCTTTCTTTGTTTGTGTTTCTGATTCTATTTGTTTGCATGTCTGGGTTGGTGTTTGGATGTCCAAGTATTTGTCGTTGTTGGTTTGTATATCTAAAGTTCCTGTCTTTCTCTGTTTTCATGTCTGATTCTATTTGTTTGCATGTCTGGGTTGGTGTTTTCAAGTCCAAGTATCTGTCTTTGTTGGTTTGTATATCTAAAGTGCCTATCTTTCTCTTGTTTGCATGTCTGATTCTATTTGTTTACATGTCTGGGTTGATGTTTGCAAGTCCAAGTATTTGTCTTTGTTGGTTTGTATATCTAAAGTGCATGTCTTTCTCTGTTTGCATGTCTGATTCTATTTGTTTGAATGTCTGGGTTGGTGTGTGCAAGTCCAAGTATTTGTCTTTGCTGGTTTGTATATCTAAAGTGCCTGTCTTTCTCTGTTTGCATGTCTGATTCTATTTGTTTTCATGTCGGGGCTGGTGTTTGCAAGTCCAAGTTTCTGTCTTTGTTTGTTTTTATATCTAAAGTGCCTGTCTTTATCTGTTTGCATGTCTTATTCTATTTGTTTGCATGTCTGGGTTGGTGTTTGCAAGTCCAAGTATTTGTCTTTGTTGGTTTGTATGTCTAAAGTGCCTGTCTTTTTCTGTTTGAATGTCTGATTCTATTTGTTTGCATGTCTGGGTTGGTGTTTGGAAGTCCAATTATTTGTCATTGTTGGTTTGTATATCTAAACTGCCTGTCTTTCTCTGTTTGCCTGTCTGATTCTATTTGTTTGCATGTCTGGGTTGGTGTTTGCAAGTTCAAGGCTAGATTAAGTTAGGTTACTATAGGTTAGGTTAAGTTAGGTTAGGTTAACCTACATACGCGCACGTACGTTTTGCTACAACCGCAAGCATGCATATTGAGACAGAAATACAAAGTCGACCTGCGGAGATTTTCCGGCGAGTATGGTTAGGTTAGGTTAGGCTAGATTAAGTTAGGTCAGGTTAGATTAGATTAAGTTAGGTTAGATTAGGTTAGGTTAAGTTAGGTTAGGTTATGTCAGCCTACTTACGAGCGCGTACGTAGGCTAACCTAACCTAACCTAACTTAACCTAAATCTAAAGTGCCTGTCTTTCTCTGTCTGCATGTCTGATTCTATCTGTTTACATGTCTGGGTTGGTGTTTGCAAGTCCAAATATTTGTCTTTGTTACTTTGTATATCTAATGTGCCTGTCTTTCTCTGTTTGCATGTCTGATTCTATTTGTTTGCATGTCTGGGCTGGTGTTTGCAAGTCCAAGTATTTGTCTTTGTTGCTTTGTATATCTTAAGTGCCTGTTTTTCTCTGTTTTCATGTCTGATTCTATATTTGTGAATGTCGGGGCTGGTGTGTGTAATTCTAAGTATTTGTCTTTGTTGGGTTGTATATTTAAAGTGCCTGTCTTTCTCTGTTTACATATCTGATTCTATTTGTTTGCATGTCTGGGTGGATGTTTGCAATTCCAAGTATCTGTCATTGTTGGTTTTTTATATCTAAAGTGCCTGTCTTTCTCTGTTTGCTTGTCTGATTCTATTCGTTTACATGTCAAGGTTGGTGTTTGCAAGTCCAAGTATTTGTCTTTGTTGGTTTATATATCTAAAGTGCCTCTCTTTCTCTGTTTGCATGTCTGATTCTATTTGTTTGCATGTCTGGGTTGGTGTTTTCAAGTCCAAGTATTTTTCTTTGTAGGTTATTATATCTAAATAGACTGACTTTATAAGTTTTAATTTATTATTATAAGTGTTTGATTGTATGTGGTTTTGTTTTGCAATTAAAATTATTTTTCTTTGTTGTTTTGTATATCTAAAGTGCCTGTCTTTCTCTGTTTGCATGTCTGATTCTATTTGTTTGTATGTCTGGGTTGGTGTTTTCAAGTCCAAGTATTTGTATGTGTTGCTTTGTATATCTAAAGTACCTATTTTTCTCTGTTTGAATGTCTGATTCTATTTGTTTGCATGTATGTTTTTGTGTTTGCAAGTACAAGTATTTGTCTTTGTTGGTTTTTATATCTAAAGTGCCTTTGTTTCTCTGTTTTCATGTCTGATTCTATTTTTTTACATGTCAGGGTTGGTGTTTGCAAGTCCAAGTATTTGTTTTTGTTGGCTTGTATGTCTAAAGTGCCTGTCTTTCTCTGTTTGCATGTCTGATTCTATTTGTTTGCATTGGTGGGTTGGTGTTTGCAAGTCCAAGTATTTGTCTTTGTTGGTTTGAATATCTAAAGTGCCTGTCTTTCTCTGTTTGCATGTCTGATTCTAATTGTTGCATGTCAGGGTTGGGGTTTGCAAGTCCAAGTATCTGTCTTTGTTGGTTTATATATCTCAAGTGCCTGTCTTTCTCTGTTCGCATGTCTGATTCTATTTGTTTGCATGTCTGGGTTGGTGTTTGCAAGTCCAAGTATTTGTCTTTGTATGTTTTTATATCTAAAGTGCCTGTCTTTCTCTGTTTGCATGTCTGATTCTATTTGTTTGCATGTCTGGGTTGGTTTTTTGAAAGTCCAAGTGTTTGTCTTTGTTGGTTTGTATATCTAATGTGCCTGTCTTTCTCTGTTTGTATGTCTGATTCTATTTGTTTGCATGTCTGGGTTGGTGTTTGCAAGTCCAAGTATTTGTAATTGTTGGTTTGTATATCTAGAGTGCCTGACTTTATCTGTTAGCATGTCTGATTCTATTTGTTTGCATGTCAGGGTTGGTGTTTGCAAGTCCAAGTATTTGTCGTTGTTGGTTTGTATATCTAAAGTGCCTGTCTTTCTCTGTTTACATGTCTGATTCTATTTGTTTGCATGTCTAGGTTGGTGTTTGCAAGTCCAAGTATTTGTCTTTGTTGGTTTTTATATCTAAAGTGCCTGTCTTTCTCTGTTTGTGTGTCTGATTATATTTGTTTGCATGTCGGGGTTGGTGTTTGCATGTATATCCACGTATTTGTCTTTGTTAGTTTGTATATCTAAAGTACCTGTCTTTCTCTGTTTGCATGTCTGATTCTATTTGTTTGCATGTCTGGGTTGGTTTTTGCAAGTCCAAGTATTTGTCTTTGTTGGTTTGAATATCTAAAGTGTCTGTCTTTCTCTGTTTGCTTGTCTGATTCTAATTGTGGCATGTCAGGGTTGGGGTTTGCAAGTCCAAGTATTTGTCTTTGTTGGTTTATATATCTCAAGTGCCTGTCTTTCTCTGTTCTCATGTCTGATTTTATTTGTTTGCATGTCTGGGTTGGTGTTTGCAAGTACAAATATTTGTCTTTGTTGGTTTGTATATCTAAAGTGCCTGTCTTTCTCTGTTTGCATGTCTGATTCTGTTTGTTTGCTTGTCTGGGTTGGTGTTTTGCAAGACAAAGTGTTTGTCTTTGTTGGTGTTTATACCTAATGTGCCTGTCTTTCTCTGTTTGAATTTCTGATTATGTTTCTTTGCATGTCTGGGATGGTTTTTGCAAGTCCAAGTATTTGTAATCGTTGGTTTGTATATCTAGAGTGCCTGTCTTTCTCTGTTTGCATGTCTGATTCTATTTGTTTGCATGTCAGGTTTGGTGTTTGCAAGTCCCAGTATTTGTCTTTGTTGGTTTGTATATCTAAAGTGCCTGTCTTTCTCTGTTTACATGTCTATTTATATTTGTTTGCATGTCTAGGTTGGTGTTTGCAAGTCCAAGTATTTGTCTTTGTTGATTTGTATATCTAAAGTGCCTGTCTTTCTCTGTTTGTGTGTCTGATTCTATTTGTTTGCATGTCAGGGTTGGTGTTTGCATGTCCAAGTATTTGTCGTTGTTGGTTTGTATATCTAAAGTGCCTGTCTTTCTCTGTTTGCATGTCTGATTCTATCTGTTTGAATGTCTGATTCTATTTGTTTGCTTGTCTGGGTTGGTTTTTGCATGTCCAAGTATCTGTCTTTGTTGGTTTGTATATCTAAAGTTCCTATATTTCTCTTGTTTGCATGTCTGATTCTATTTGTTTACATGTCTGGGTTGATGTTTGCAAGTCCAAGTATTTGTCTTTGTTGGTTTGTATATCTAAAGTGCCTGTCTTTCTCTGTTTGCATGTCTGATTCTATTTGTTTGAATGTCTGGGTTGGTGTGTGCAAGTCCAAGTATTTGTCTTTGCTGGTTTGTATATCTAAAGTGCCTGTCTTTCTCTGTTTGCATGTCTGATTCTATTTGTTTTCATGTCTGGGTTGGTGTTTCCAAGTCCACGTTTCTGTCTTTGTTGGTTTTTATATCTAAAGTACCTATCTTTCTCCGTTTGCATGTCTGATTCTATTTGTTTGCATGTCTGGGTTGGTGTTTGCAATTTCAAGTATGTGTCTTTGTTGTTTTTTATATCTAAAGTGCCTGTCTTTGTATGTTTGAATGTCTTATTCTATTTGTTTGAATGTCTGGGTTGATTTTTACAAGTCAAAGTATTTGTCTTTGTTGGTTTGTATATCTAAAGTGCCTATCTTTCTCTGTTTGCCTGTCTGATTCTATTTGTTTGCATGTCTGGGTTGGTGTTTGCAAGTTCAAGGCTAGATTAAGTTAGGTTACTATAGGTTAGGTTAAGTTAGGTTAGGTTAACCTACATACGCGCACGTACGTTTTGCTACAACCGCAAGCATACATAGTGAGACAGAAATACAAAGTCGACCTGCGGAGATTTTCCGGCGAGTATGGTTAGGTTAGGTTAGGCTGGATTAAGTTAGGTTAGGTTAGATTAGATTAAGTTAGGTTAGATTAGGTTAGGTTAAGTTAGGTTAGGTTATGTCAGCCTATGTACGCGTGCGTACGTAGGCTAACCTAACCTAACCTAACTTAACCTAAATCTAAAGTGCCTGTCTTTCTCTGTCTGCATGTCTGATTCTATCTGTTTGCATGTCTGGGTTGGTGTTTGCAAGTCCAAGTATTTGTCTTTGTTGGTTTGTATATCTAAAGTGCCTGTCTTTCTCTGTTTGCATGTCTGATTCTATTTGTTTACATGTCTGGGTTGGTGTTTGCAAGTCCAAGTATTTGTCTTTGTTGCTTTGTATATCTAAAGTGCCTGTCTTTCTCTGTTTGCATGTCTGATTCTATTTGTTTGCATGTCTGGGCTGGTGTTTGCAAGTCCAAGTATTTGTCTTTGTTGCTTTGTATATCTTAAGTGCCTGTTTTTATCTGTTTTCATGTCTTATTCTATTTGTTTTCATGTCTGGGTTGGTGTTTGCAAGTCCAAGTATTTGTCTTTGTCGGTTTGTATATCTAAAGTGCCTGTCTTTCTCTGTTTACATATCTGATTCTATTTGTTTGCATGTCTGGGTTGGTGTTTGCAAGTACAAGTATTTGTCTTTGTTGGTTTTTTATATCTAAAGTGCCTGTCTTTCTCTGTTTGCTTGTCTGATTCTATTTGTTTGAATGTCTGGGTTGTTGTTTGCAAGTCCAAGTATTTGTCTTTGTTGGTTTGTATATCTAAAGTGCCTGTCTTTCTATGTTTGCATGTCTGATTCTATTTGTTTGCATGTCTGGGTTGGTGTTTGCAAGTTCAAGTAGTTGTCTTTGTTGCTTTGTATATCTAAAGTGCATGTCTTTCTCTGTTTGCATATCTGATTCTATTTGTTTGTATGTCTGGGTTGGTGTTTGCAAGTCCAAGTATTTGTCTTTGTGGGTTTGTATATCTAAAGTGCTTGTATTTCTATATTTGCATGTCTGATTCTATTTGTTTGCATGTCTGGGTTGGTGTTTGCAAGTCCAAGTATTTGTCTTTGTTGATTTGTTTATCTAAAGTACCTGTCTCTCTCTGTTTGCATGTCTGATTCTATTTGTTTGCATTTCTGGGTTGGTGTTTGCAAGTTCAAGTATTTGTCTTTGTTGGTTTGTATATCTAAAGTGCCTGTCTTTCTCTGTTTGCATGTCTGATTCTATTTGTTTGCATGTCAGGGTTGGTGTTTGCAAGTCCAAGTATTTGATTTTGTTGGCTTGTATGTCTAAAGTGCCTGTCTTTTTCTGTTTGCATGTCTGATTCTATTTGTTTGCATTTTTGGGTTGGTGTTTGCAAGTCCAAGTATTTGTCTTTGTTGGTTTGAATATCTAAAGTGCCTGTCTTTCTCTGTTTGCATGTCTGATTCTATTTGTTGCATGTCAGGGTTGGGGTTTGCATGTCCAAGTATCTGTCTTTGTTGGTTTGTATATCTAAAGTGCCTATCTTTGTCTGTTTGCATATCTGATTCTATTTTTTTACATTTATGGATTGGTGTTCTCAATTCCAATTACTTGTAAATGATGGTTTGTATATATAAAGTACCTGTCTTTATCTGTTCGAAAGTGTTATTCTATATGTTTTCATTTCTGGGTTGGTGTTTGAAAGTCCAAGTATTTGTCTTTGTTGGTTTGTATATCTAAAATGCCTGTCTTTCTCTGTTTGCATGTCTGATTCTATTTGTTTGCATGTCTGGGATGGTGTTTGCAAGTCCAAGTATTTGTAATCGTTGGTTTGTATATCTAGAGTGCCTATGTTTCTCTGTTTGCATGTCTGATTCGATTTGTTTGCATGTCTGGTTTGGTGTTTGCATGTCTCAGTATTTGTAGTTGTTGCTTTGTATATCTAAAGTGCCTGTCTTTCTCTCTGTGCATGTCTGTTTCTATTTGTTTGCATGTCTAGTCTGGTGTTTGCAAGTCCAAGTATCTATATTTATTGCTTTATATATCTAAAGTGCCTATCTTTCTATGTTTGTATGTCTGATTCTATTTGTTTGCATGTCTGGGTTGGTGTTTGCATGTATGTCCAAGTATTTGTCTTTGTTGGTTTCTATATCTAAAGTACCTGTCTTTCTCTGTTTGCATGTCTGATTCTATTTGTTTGCATGTCTGGGTTGGTGTTTGCAAGTCCAAGTATTTGTCTTTGTTGGTTTGAATATCTAAAGTGCCTGTCTTTCTCTGTTTGCATGTCTGATTCTAATTGTTGCATGTCAGGGTTGGGGTTTGCAAGTCCAAGTATGTGTCTTTGTTGGTTTTTATATCTCAAGTGCCTGTCTTTCTCTGTTTGCATGTCTGATTCTATTTGTTTGCATGTCTGGGTTGGTGTTTGCAAGTCCAAGTATTTGTCTTTGTTGGTTTGTATATCTAAAGTGACTGTCTTTCTCTGTTTGCATGTCTGATTCTATTTGTTTGCATGTCTGGGTTGGTTTTTTGAAAGTCCAAGTGTTTGTCTTTGTTGGTTTGTATATCTAATGTGCCTGTCTTTCTCTGTTTGTATGTCTGATTCTATTTGTTTGCATGTCTGGTTTGGTGTTTGCAAGTCCAAGTATTTGTCATTGTTGGTTTGTATATCTAGAGTGCCTGTCTTTCTATGTTTGCATGTCTGATTCCATTTGTTTGCATGTCAGGGTTGATGTTTGCAAGTCCAAGTATTTGTCGTTGTTGGTTTGTATATCTAAAGTGCCTGTCTTTCTCTGTTTACATGTCTGATTATATTTATTTGCATGTCTAGGTTGGTGTTTGCAAGTCCAAGTATTTGTCTTTGTTGGTTTGTATATCTAAAGTGCCTGTCTTTCTCTGTTTGTGTGTCAGATTCTATTTGTTTGCATGTCAGGGTTGGTGTTTGCATGTATGTCCAAGTATTTGTCTTTGTTGGTTTGTATATCTAAAGTACCTGTCTTTCTCTCTTTGTATGTCTGATTCTATTCGTTTGTATTTCTGGGTTGGTGTTTGCAAGTTCAAGTATTTGTCTCTCTTGGTTTGAATATCTAAAGTGCCTTTGTTTCTATGTTTGCATGTCTAATTCTATTTGTGTGAATGTCTGGGTTGGTGTTTGCAAGTGCAAGAATTTGTTTTTGTTGGTTTATATATATCTAAATTTCCTGTCTTTCTATGTTTTCATTTCAGATTCTATTTGTGTGCATGTCTGAGTTGATGATTTCAACTCAAAGATTCTGTCTCTAATTCTGTGTATATATAAAGTACAAATATTTATCATTTGAAATGTCTGATACAAAATTAGAGCATTTCTGTTTTGGTGTTTGAATGTCCAATTATGTTTCGTTGTTGGTTTGTATATCTAAAGTGCTTCTCTTTCTTTGTTTGTGTGTCTGATTCTATTTGTTTGCATGTCTGGGCTGGTGTTTGCAAGTCCAAGTATTTGTCTTTGTTGGTTTGTATATCTAATGTTAATGTCTTTCTCTGTTTGCATGTCTTATTATATTTGTCTTATTGTCAGGGTTGGTGTTTGCAAGTTCAAATATCTGTCTTTATCGGTGTGTATGTCTAAAGTGAATATCTTTCTCTGTTTGCGTATCTAACTCTATTTGTTTGCATTTCTAGGGTGGGGTTTGCAAGTTAAAGAATTTTCAGTTTTCGGTTTGTATATCTAAAGGGCCTGTTTTTATCTGTCTGCATGTCTGATTCTATTTGTATGCATGTCTGGGTTGATGTTTGCAAGTCCAAGTATTTGTCTTTGCTGGTTTGTATATCTAAAGTGCCTGTCTTTCTCTGTTTGCATGTCTGATTCTATTTGTTTTCATGTCGGGGCTGGTGTTTGCAAGTCCAAGTATTTGTCTTTGTTGGTTTGTATATCTAAAGTGCCTGTCTTTATCTGTTTGAATGTCTGATTCTATTTGTTTGCATGTCTGGGTTGGTGTTTGCAAGTCCAAGTATTTGTCTTTGGTGGTTTATATATCTAAAGTGCCTGTCTTTTTCTGTTTGAATGTCTGATTCTATTTGTTTGCATGTCTGGGTTGGTGTTTGCAAGTCCAAGTATTTGTCATTGTTGGTTTGTATAACTAAAGTGCCTGTCTTTCTCTGTTTGCCTGTCTGATTCTATTTGTTTGCATGTCTGGGTTGGTGTTTGCAAGTTCAAGGCTAGATTAAGTTAGGTTACTATAGGTTCGGTTAAGTTAGGTTAGGTTAACCTACATACGCGCACGTACGTTTTTCTACAACCGCAAGCATGCATAGTGAGACAGAAATACAAAGTCGACCTTCGGAGATTTTCCGGCGAGTATGGTTAGGTTAGGTTAGGCTAAGTACGCGCGCGTACGTAGGCTAACCTATCCTAACCTAACTTAACCTAAATCTAAAGTGCCTGTCTTTCTCTGTCTGCATATCTGATTCTATTTGTTTACATATCTGGGTTGGTATTTGGAAGTCCAAGTATTTGTCGTTGTTGGTTTGTATATCTAAAGTGCATTTCTTTCTCTGTTTGCATGTCTGATTCTATTTGTTTATATGTCTGGGTTATTGTTTGCAAGTCCAAGTATTTGTCGTTGTTACTTTGTATATCTAAAGTGCCTGTCTTTCTCTGTTTGCATGTCTGATTCTGTTTGCATGTCTGGGCTGGTGTTTGCAAGTCCAAGTATTTGTCTTTGTTGCTTTGTATATCTTAAGTGCCTGTTTGTCTCTGTTTTCATGTCTGATTCTATTTTTTTGCATGTCTGGGTTGGTGTTTGCAAGTCCAAGTATTTGTCTTTGTAGGTTTGTATATCTAAATTGCCTGTCTTTATCTGTTTACATATCTGATTCTATTTGTTTGAATGTCTGGGTTGGTGTTTGCAAGTCCAAGTATTTGTCTTTGTTGGTTTTTTATATATAAAGTTCATTTCTTTATCGTTTTGCTTGTCTCATTCTATTTTTTTGCATGGCAGTGTTGGTGTTTTCAATTACAATGATTTTTCTTTGTGGGTTTGTATATCTAATGTGCCTATATTTCTCTGTGTTCATGTCTGATTCTATTTGTTTGCATGTATGGGTTGGTGTTTTGAAAGTCAAAGTATTCGTCTTTGTTGGTTTGTATATCTAAAGGGCATGTATTTATATGTTTGCGTGTCTGATTCTGCTTGTTTTAATGTCTGGGTTGGTTTTTGTAAGTCCAAGTATTTGTCTTTTGATGGTTTGTATATTTTAATTGACTGTTTCTCTCTTTTCGAATTTCTAATTTTATTTTTTTGCAGGTCCGGGTTGGTGTTTACAAGTCCAAGTATGTGTCTTTGTTGGTTTGTATATCCAAAGCAACTGTCTTTCTCTGTTTGCATGTCTGATTCTATTTGTTTGCATGTCTGGGTTGGTAATTGCAAGTCCAAGTATTTGTCTTTGTTGCTTTGTATATCTAAAGTGCATGTCTTTCTCTGTTTACATTTCTGATTCTATTTGTTTGCATGTCTGGGTTGGTGTTTGCAAGTCCAAGTATTTGTCTTTGTGGGTTTGTATATCTAAAGTGCCTGTTTTTCTATATTTGCATGTTTGATTCTATTTGTTTGCATGTCTGGGTTGGTGTTTGCAAGTCCAAGTATTTGTCTTTGTTGATTTGTATATCTAAAATGCCTGTCTTTCTCTGTTCTCATGTCTGATTCTATTTGTGTGCATTTCTGGGTTGGTGTTCGCAAGTCCAAGTATTTGTCTTTGTTGCTTTGTATATGTAAAATGCACGTCTTTCTATGTTTTAACGTCGGATTCTATTTGTTTACATGTCAGGGCTGTTGTTTACAAGTCCAAGTATTTGTTTTTGTTGGTTTGTATGTCTAAAGTGCCTGTCTTTCTCTGTTTGCATGTCTGATTCTATTTGTTTGCATTTTTGGGTTGGTGTTTGCAAGTCCAAGTATTTGTCTTTGTTGGTTTGAATATCTAAAGTGCCTGTCTTTATCTGTTTGCATGTCTGATTCTATTTGTTGCATGTCAGGGTTGGGGTTTGCAAGTCCAAGTATCTGTCTTTGTTGGTTTATATATCTCAAGTGCCTGTCTTTCTCTGTTCGCATGTCTGATTTTATTTGTTTGCATGTCTGGGTTTGTGTTTGCAAGTCCAAGTATTTGTCTTTGTTGGTTTGTATATCTAAAGTGCCTGTCTTTCTCTGTTTGCATGTCTGATTCTATTTGTTTGCATGTCTGGGTTGGTGTTTTGCAAGTCCAAGTATTTGTCTTTGTTGGTTTGTATATATAAATTGCATTTCTTTCTCTGTTTGCATTTCTGATTCTATTTGTTTGCATGTCTGGGTTGGTGTTTGCAAGTCCAAGTATTTGTAATTGTTGGTTTGTATATCTAGAGTGCCTGTCTTTCTCTGTTTGCATGTCTGATTCTATTTGTTAGCATGTCTGGGTTGGTGTTTGCAAGTCCCAGTATTTGTCGTTGTTGGTTTGTATATCTAAAGTGCCTGTCTTTCTCTGTTTACATGTCTGATTCTATTTGTTTGCATGTCTAGGTTGGTGTTTGCAAGTCCAAGTATTTGTCTTTGTTGGTTTGTATATCTAAAGTGCCTGTCTTTTTCTGTTTGAATGTCTGATTCTATTTGTTTGCATGTCTGGGTTGGTGTTTGCAAGTCCAAGTATTTGTCTTTGTTGGTTTGTATAACTAAAGTGCCTGTCTTTCTCTGTTTGCCTGTCTGATTCTATTTGTTTGCATGTCTGGGTTGGTGTTTGCAAGTTCAAGGCTAGATTAAGTTAGGTTACTATAGGTTAGGTTAAGTTAGGTTAGGTTAACCTACATACGCACACGTACGTTTTGCTACAACCGCAAGCATGCATAGTGAGACAGAAATACAAAGTCGACCTGCGGAGATTTTCCGGCGAGTATGGTTAGGTTAGGTTAGGCTAGATTAAGTTAGGTTAGGTTAGATTAGATTAAGTTAGGTTAGATTAGGTTAGGTTAAGTTAGGTTAGGTTAGGTTAGCCTACGTACGCGCGCGTACGTAGGCTAACCTAACCTAACCTAACTAAACCTAACCTAATCTAACCTAACTTAATCTAGCCTAACCTAACTTAACCTAACTTAGTCTAACCTAACCTAACCATACTCGCCGGAAAATCCCCGCAGGTCGACTTTGTATTTCTATCTCACTATGCATGCTTGCGGTTGTAGCAAAACGTACGTGCGCGTATGTAGGTTAACCTAACCTAACTTAACCTAACCTAATCTAGCCTAACTTAATCTAGCCTTGGACTTGCAAACACCAACCCAGACATGCAAACAAATCGAATCAGACATGCAAACAGAGAAAGACAGGCACTTTAGATATACAAACCAACAATTACAAATACTTGGACTTGCAAATACCGACCCAGACATGCAAACAAATAGAATCCAACATGCAAATAGAGAAAAATAGGCACTTTAGATATACAAACCAACAAAGACAGTTACTTGGACTTGCAAACACCAACCCAGACATGCAAACAAATATAATCAGACATGCAAACAGAGAAAGACAGTCACTTTGGATATGCAAACCAAAAAAAGACAAATACTTGGACTTGCAACCACCATCCCAGACATGAAAAAACAAATAGAGTCAGACTTGCAAAAATAGAAAGATAGGCACTTTAGATATACAAACCAACAAAGACAAATACTTGGACTTGCAAACACCAACCCAGACATACAAACAAATATAATCAGACATGCAAACAGAGAAAGACAGGCACTTTAGATATATGAACCAACAAAGACAAAAACTTGGACTTGCAAACACCATCCCAGACATACAAACAAATAGAATTAGACATGAAAACAGAGAAAGACATGCACTTTAGATATACAAACCAACAAAGAAAAATACTTGGACTTGCAAACACCAACCCTGACATGCAAACAAATAGAATTAGACATGCAAACAGAGAAAGACAGGCACTTTAGATATACAAACCAACAAAGACAAATACTTGGACTTGGAAACACCCCACCCCGACATGCAAACAAATAAAATCAGACACACAAACAGAGAAAGACAGGCACTTTATTTATACAAAGCAACAAATACAAATACTTGCACTTGCAAACACCAACCCAGACATGCAAACAAATAGAATCAGACATGCAACAGAGAAAGACAGGCACTTTAGATATACAAACCAACAAAGACAAATACTTAGACTTGCAAAACACCAACCCAGACATGCAAACATAGAAAGATAGGCACTGTAGATATACCAACCTACAAAGACAAATACTTGGACTTGCAAACACCAGCCCAGACATGCAAACAAAAAGAATTATACATGCAAACAGAGAAAGACAGGCACTTTAGATAAACAAACCAACAAAGACAAATACTTGGACTAGCAAACACCAACCAAGACATCCAAACAAATAGAATCAGACATGCAAACAGAGAAAGACGGGAACTTTAGATATACAATCCAACAATGACAAATACTTGGACTTGCAAACACCAACCCAGACATGCAAACAAATAGAATGAGACATGCAAACAGAGAAATATAGGCACTTTAGATATACAAACCAACAAAGACAGTTACTTGTACTTGCAAACACCAACCCAGACATGCAAACAAATATAATCAGACATGCAAACAGAGAAAGAAAGTCACTTTAGATATGCAAACCAATAAAGACAAATACTTGGACTTGCAAACACCATCACAGACACGAAAACAAATATAATCAGACATTCAAAAAGAGAAAGACAGGTACTTTAGATTTACAAACCAAAAAAGACAAAAACTTGTACTTGCAAAAACCAACCCAGACATGCAAACACGTATAATCAGACATGCAAACAGAGAAAGACAGTCACTTTAGATATACAAACCAACAAAGACAAATACTTGGACTTGCAAACACCATCCCAGACATGCAAACAAATAGAATCAGACATGCAAATAGAGAAAGACAGGCAATTTATATACATAAACCAGCAAAAAAAAATACTTGGACTTGCAAAATACCAACCCAGACATGCAAACAAATAGATTCAGACATGCAACAGAGAATGACATGCACTTTAGATATACAAACCAACAAAGACAAATACCTGGACTTGCAAACACCAACCTAGAAATGCACACAAAGAGAATCAGACATGCTAACAGAGAAAGACAAGCAATTTAGATATACAAACCAACAAAGACAATTACTTTGAATTTCAAAAACCATTCGAGATATGCAAAAAAGTAGAATCTGACTTGAAAACAGAGAAAGACAGGCACTTTAGATATACAAACCAACAAAGACAAATACTTTGCCTTGCAAACACCAGCCCAGACATGCAAAAAAATAGAATCAGACCTACAAACAGATAAAGACATGCACTTTAGATACAAAAACAAGCAAAGACAAATACTTGGACTTGCAAAATACCAACCCAGACATGCAAACAAATAGATTAAGACATGCAACAGAGAAAGACAGGCACTTTAGATATACAAAGCAACAAAGACAAATACTTGGACTTGCAAACACCAGCCCAGACATGCAAACAAATAGAATCAGACATGCAAACAGAGAAAGACAGGCACTTTAGATATACAAGCCAATATATAAGCCAAGAAAGACAAATACTTGGACTTGCAAACACCATCCCAGACATACAAACAAATAGAATCAGACATGAAAACAGAGAAAGACATGTAGTTTAGACATACAATCCAACAAAGACAAATACTTGGACTTGCAAACACCAACCCATACATGCAAACAAATAGAATCAGACATGCAAACAGAGAAAGACAGGCACTTTAGATATACAAACCAACAAAGACAAATACTTGGACTTGCAAACACCCCATCCCGACATGCAAACAAATAGAATCAGACACGCAAACAGAGAAAGACAGGCACTTTAGATATACAAACCAACAAAGACAAATACTTGGACTTGCAAACACCAACCCAGACATGCAAACAAATAGAATCAGACATGCAACAGAGAAAGACAGGCACTTTAGATATACAAACCAACAACGACAAATACTTGGACTTGCAAACACCAAAACTGACATGCAAACAAATAGAATCAGACATGAAAACAGAGAAAGACAGGCACTCTAGATATACAAACCAACAATGACAAATACTTGGACTTGCAAAAACCAACCCAGACATGCAAAGAAACAGAATCAGACATGCAAACAGAGAAAGACAGGCACTTTAGGTATACAAACCAACAAAGACAAAAACTTGGATTTGCAAAACACCAACCCAGACATGCAAACAAATAGAATCAGACATGCAAACAGAGAAAGACAGACGCTTTAGATATACAAACCAACAAAGACAAATACTTGGACTTGCAAAAACCAACCCAGACATGCAAACAAATAGAATCAGACATGCAAACATAGAAAGACAGGCACTTTAGATATACCAACCAACAAAGACAAATACTTGGACTTGCAAACACCAGCCCAGACATGCAAACAAATAGAATTAAACCTGCAAACAGAGAAAGACAGGCACTTTAGATATACAAACCAACAAAGACAAATACTTGGACTTGCAAACACCAATCCCAGACATGCAAACAAATAGAATCAGACATGCAAACAGAGAAAGATAGCCACTTTATATATAAAAGCCATCAAATACAGATACTTGGACTTGCAAACACCAACCCAGACATGCAAACAAATAGAATTAGACATGCAAACAGAGAAAGATAGGCACTTTAGATATACAAACCAACAAATACAATTACTTGGACTTTCAAACAACAACCCAGACATGTAAACAAATATAATAATACATGCAAAAAGAGAAATACAGACACTTTAGATATGCAAACCAAAAAATACAAATACTTGGACTTGCAAACACCAACCCAGACATGCAAACAAATAGAATCAGACATGCAAAAAGAGAAAGACAGGCACTTTAGATATACAAACCAACAAAGACAAATACTTGGACTTGCAAACACCATTCAGACATAAAAACAAATAGAATCAGACATGCAAACAGAGAAAGACAGGGACTTTAGATATATAAACCAACAAAGACAAATACTTGGACTTGCAAATACCATCCCAGACATACAAAGAAATAGAATAAGACATGAAAACAGAGAAAGACATGTACTTTAGATATGCAAACCAACAAAGACAAATACTTGGACTTACAAACACCAACCCTGACATGCAAACAAATAGAATCAGACATGCAAACAAAGAAAGACAGGCACTTTAGATATACAACCCAACAAAGACAAATACTTGGACTTGCAAACACCCCACCCCGACATGCAAACAAATAGAATCAGACACACAAACAGAGAAAGACAGGCACTTTAAATATACAAAGCAAAAAAGACAAATACTTGGACTTGCAAACACCAACCCAGACATGCAAACAAATAGAATCAGACATGCAACAGAGAAAGACAGGCACTTTAGATATACAAATCAACAACGACAAATACTTGGACTTGCAAACACCAAACCTGACATGCAAACAAATAGAATCAGACATGCAAACAGAGAAAGACAGGCACTCTAGATATACAAACCAACAATGACAAATACTTGGACTTGCAAACACCATCCCAGACATGCAAACAAACAGAATCAGACATGCAAAAATAGAAAGAAAGGCAATTTAGATAAAAAAAACAAAAAAGAAAAATTCATCGTATTTAAAAACATAAACCCATACATGCAAACAAATAGAATCAGACTTGAAAACAGAGAAATGCATGTAATTTAGATATAAAAAACAACAACGACAGATAATTATACTTGCAAACACCAACCCATACATGCAAACAAATAGAATCAGACATGCAAACATAGAAAGACAGGCACTTTAGATATACCAAACAACAAAGACAAATACTTGGACTTGCAAACACCAACCCAGACATGCAAACAAATAGAATCATACATGCAAACATAGAAAGACAGGCACTTTAGATATACAAACCAACAAAGACAAATACTTGGACTTGCAAACACCAACCAAGACATGCAAAAATATAGAATCAGACATGAAGAAAGAGAAAGACAGGTACTTTAGATATACAAACAAACGAAGACAAATACTTGGACTTGCAAACACCAACCCAGACATGCAAACAAATAGAATCAGACATGCAAGCAGAGAAAGACATGTACTTTAGATATACAAACCAAAAAAAACAAACACTTTGAATTTTAAACGCCAAAACATAAATGCTAAAATATAGTAACTAAAATGTATTCATTTACATACAGGTACATGATATCTTCTACCCTTCAAAGAAAAAGACCTTGTATTGCAAACATCAACCCAGACAAACACTCAAGAAGAAACAGACTCGTCAACAGAGACCAACAGACAACTTGGATGTGTCAAGCATTCCCGAACAATTCATGCCCTTTCAAACATAAGGCCAGCCACGCAACCAAATATATTCAAACATGCGAACAGAGAAAGACACGCACTTTAGATACACAAACCATCAAAGACAAATACTTGGACTTGCAAAACACCAACCCAGACATGCAAACAAATAGATTCAGACATGCAAACAGAGAAAGACAGGCACTTTAGATATACAAACCAACAAAGACAAAAACCTGGACTTGCAAACACCAACCTAGAAATGCAAACAAATAGAATCAGACATGCAAACAGAGAAAGACAGGCACTTTAGATATAAAAACCAACAAAGACAAATACTTGGAATTGCAAACACCAACCACGTTATGTAAACATATAAACTAAGAGATGTCAACAAAGAAAGACAGGCACTTTAGATATACAAACCATCAAAGACAAATACTTGGACTTGCAAACACCAACCCAGACATGCAGACAAATAGAATCAGACACGTACACAGAGAAAGACAGGCACTTTAGATATACAAACCAACAAAGACAAATACTTGGACTTGCAAACACCAACCCAGACATGCAAACAAATAGAATCAGACATGCAAACAGAGAAAGACAGGCACTTTAGATATATAAACCAACAAAGACAAATACTTGGACTTGCAAACACCAACCCAGACATGCAAACAAATAGAAACAGACATGCGAACAGAGAAAGATACTCACTTTAGATATACAAACCATCATAGAAAAATACTTGGACTTGCAAAACACCAACTCAGACATGCAAAAAAATAGAATCAGACATGCAAACAGAGAAAGATAGGCACTTTAGATATACAAACCAACAAAGACAAATACTTGGACTTGCAAACACCAACCCAGAAATGCAAACAAATAGAATCAGACATGCAAACAGATAAAGACAGGAACTTTAGATATAAATAAACACACAGACATAATCTTTGAATTTAAAACACCAAACCAGAGATGAAAAAAAATAGAATCGGACATGCAAACTGAGAAAGACAGGCACTTTAGATATACAAACCAACAAAGAAAAATACTTGGACTTGCAAACACCAACCCAGACATGCAAACAAATAGAATCAGACATGCAAACAGAGTAAGACAGGCACTTTAGACATACAAACCAACAAAGACAAATACTTGGACTTGAAAACACCAGCCGAGACATGCAAACGAATAGAATCAGACATACAAACAGAGAAAGACAGGCACTTTAGATATACAAAGCAACAAAGACAAATACTTGGACTTGCAAATTACCAGCCCAGACATGTAAACAAATAGAATCAGACATGCAAACAGAGAAAGACAGGTACTTTAGATATACAAACCAACAAAGACAAATACTTGGACTTGCAAACGCCAACCCAGACATGCAAACAGATAGAACCAGACATGCAGACAGAGAAAGACAGGCACTTTAGATATACAAACCAACAAAGACAAATACCTGGACTTGCAAACACCAACCTAGATATGCAAACAAATAGAATCAGACATGCAAACAGAGAAAGACAGGCACTTTAGATATACAAACCAACAAAGACAAACACTTGGAATTGCAAACACCAACCCTGACATGCAAACAAATAGAATCAGACATGTAAACAGAGAAAGACAGGCACTTTAGATATACAAACCAACAAAGACAAATACTTGGACTTGCAAACACCAACCCAGACATGTAAACAAATAGAATCAGACATACAAACAGAGAAAAACAGGCACTTTAGATATGCAAAGCAACAAAGACAAATACTTGGACTTGCAAACACCAGACGAGACATGCAAACGAATAGAATCAGACATACAAACAGAAAAACACAGGCACTTTAGATATACAAAGCAACAAAGACAAATACTTGGACTTGCAAACACCAGCCCAGACATGTAAACAGATAGAATCAGATATACAAACAGAGAAAGACGGGCACTTTAGATATACAAACCAACAAAGACAAATACTTGGACTTGCAAACACCAACCCAGACATGCAAACAGATAGAATCAGACATGCAGACGGAGAAAGACAGGCACTTTAGATATTCAAACCAACAAAGGCAAATTCTTGGAATTGGAAACACCAACTCAGACATGCAAACAAATGTATTGATTCAAAAGTATTTAAAAAATGTGGGGGCCCGGGGGCACTTGGGGGGCCAGGGGGCATTTGGGGGCCTTTAGGAATTTTGGGGGAGTTGGGGGGCCTTTGGGGGCTCGGGGGCACTTGGTGGGCCAGGGGGCATTTGGGGGCCTTTAGGAACTTTGGGGGAGTTGGGGGGCCTTTGGGGGCTCGGGGCGATTTGGGGGCTCGAGGGTCCCGGGGGGGGGCCTTTGGGGCCCGGGGGTCCTTATGGGTGGGGGGGGGTCTTTAGGGTTGTGGTAGGAGGCCCCTTTGGGATTGGGGTAGGGCCCTTTGGGGTTGGGATAGAGGCCCTTGGAGATTGGGGTAGGGGGGTTGGGGTAGAGGACCTCACAACACTGTTCAAATGGAACTCGTGTATTATCATGACCACAGAGTTTCACCCTCAAATCCTCTTCTAAATCATCTTGTAAAATCATCTTCTAAAAGACCTCAAACTGTTTCGCCCAAATCATCTTTTAAAATGTCTCGAACGGTTTCGCCCAAATAATCCCCTAAACATAATTTCTGCATGTTCCTTTTGTTTTGGCATCACTGCGTTGTTACATTTGAAACTCCTAGGATACCCTTTCCCGCGTTAATCTCTTCATCCCATAGATGTTCCTAGCTGCACTATTAAGGTTTCGATAGAATATCAATTTATGCCTCTGACTTAAAGATCGAAGAAGCCGTATTTAAAAAAAGGATTTTTCTATCTCTTTAGACTCTCGCATAATTCCAAGATAACAAGTGATGTCATTTCTAATTCCTGACACTAAGGATCAATGAAGCCATATTTAAAAATAGAATATTAATTTTTATCTCTGACCTAAAGATCGTTTATCCCTCAGACCTAAGATCAAAGAAGCCATATTTGTTTCTTAATTCCCCTTTCGTGAATCAATACATTCCCCTCGATTATGCAAATCAATTTTTTGGAAATTCTCTCCCCTCGATCGTGGTTTACCATGTCAAAGTTACATTCTCTTAATTTTTCAAAGTTCATTCTGGATTTCTTTCATTGAAATGCAAGAGTTGGAATATTTCAGTAGTGTTTTGTCATGGTTTACCTTGTAATAGTTACATTCTCTTGATTTTTCAAATTTCATTTTGGATTTTTACATCCTCTTGATTTTTCAAAGTTCATTTTGAATTTCTTTCGTGAAATGCAAGAGTTGGGATATTTCAGTAGTGTTTTGTCGTGGTTTACTATGTCACAGTTACATTCTCTTGATTTTTTAAAGTTCATTTTGAATTTCTTTCGTGAAATGCAAGAGTCGGAATATTTCAATAGTGTTTTATCGTGGTTTACCTTGTCAAAGTTACATTCTCTTGATTTTTCAAAGTTCATTTTGGATTTCTTTCCTTGAAATGCGAGAGTTGGGATATTTCAGTAGTGTTTTGTCTTGGTTTACCTTGTCACAGTTACTTTCTCTTGATTTTTCAAAGTTCATTTTGGATTTCTTTCATTGAAATGCAAGAGTTGGAATATTTCAGTAGTGTTTTGTTATGGTTTACCTTGTCACAGTTACATTCTCTTGATTTTTCAAATTTCATTTTTGGATTTATTTCGTTGAAATGCAAGAGTTGGAATATTTCAGTAGGGTTTTGTTATGGTTTACCTTCTCACAGTTACATTCTCATGATTTTTCAAAGTTCATTTTGGATTTCTTTCCTTGAAATGCAAGAGTTTGAATATTTCAGTAGTGTTTTGTCGTGGTTTAACTTGTCATAGTAACATTCTCTTGATTTTTCAAAGTTCATTTTGGATTTTTACATTCTCTTGATTTTTCAAAGTTCATTTTGAATTTCTTTCGTGAATTTCCACGACAAAACCCTACTGAAATATTCAAACTCTTGCATTTCAAGGAAAGAAATCCAAAATGAACTTTGAAAAATAAAGAGAATGTAACTGTGACAAGGTAAGCCACGACAAAACACTAGTGAAATATTCCAATTCTTGCATTTCCAGGAAAGAAATCCAAAATGAACTTTGAAAAATCAAGAGAATGTAACTGGGACAAGGTAAACCACGACAAAACACTACTGAAATATTCCAACTCTTGCATTTCATGAAAGAAATTCAAAATGAACTTTGAAAAATCAAGAGAATGTAACTGTGACAAGGTAAAGCACAACAAAACACTACTGAAATATTCCAACTCTGTTTTATTCCAACTGTGAATTTTCATTTTGAAAGTTTGTGAAAGTTCATTTTGAATTTCTTTCGTTGAAATGCAAGAGTTGGAATATTTCAGTAGTGTTTTGTCGTGGTTTACCATGTCACAGTTACATTCTCTTAATTTTTCAAAGTTCATTTTGGATTTCTTTCCTTGAAATGCAAAAGTTTGAATATTTCAGTAGTGTTTTGTCATGGTTTACTTTGTCACAGTTACATTCTCTTGATTTTTCAAAGTTCATTTTGGATTTTTACATTCTCTTGATTTTTCAAAGTTAATTTTGAATTTTTTTAGTGAAATGCAAGAGTTGGAATATTTCAGTAGTGTTTTGTAGTGGTTTACCTTGTCACAGTTACATTCTCTTGATTTTTCAAAATTCATTTTTGGATTTCTTTCCTTAAAATGCAAGAGTTGGAATATTTCAGTAGTGTTTTGTCAGGGTTTACCTAGTCAAAGTTACATTCTCTTGATTTTTCAAAGATCATTCTGGATTTATACATTCTCTTGATTTTTCAAAGTTCATTTTGAATTTCTTTCGTGAAATGCAAGAGTTGGAATATTTCAGTAATGTTTTGTAGTGGTTTACCATGTCACAGTTACATTCTCTTACTTTTTTAAAGTTCTTTTTGAATTTCTTTCGTTGAAATGCAAGAGTCGGAATATTTCAGTAGTGTCTTGTTGTGCTTTAGCTTGTCACAGTTACATTCTCTTGATTTTTCAAAGTTCATTTTGGATTTCTTTCCTTGAAATGCAAGAGTTGGAATATTTCAGCAGTGTTTTGTCATGGTTTACCTTGTCACAGTTAGATTCTCATGATTTTTCAAAGTTTATTTTGGATTTTTACATTCTCTTGATTTTTCAAAGTTCATTTTGAATTTTTTTCGTGAAATGCAAGAGTTGGAATATTTCAGTTGTGTTTCGTCGTGGTTTACCATGTCACAGTTACATCCTCTTGATTTTTCAAAGTTTATTTTGAATTTCTTTCGTGAAATGCAAGAGTTGGAATATTTCAATATTGTTTTATCGTGGTTTACCTTGTCACAGTTACATTCTCTTGATTTTTCAAAGTTTATTTTGGTTTTCTTTCGTTGAAATGCACGAGTTGGAATATTTCAGTAGTGTTTTGTCGTGGTTTACGTTGTCACAGTTACATTCTCTTGATTTTTCCAAGTTCATTTTGGATTTTTACATTCTCTTGATTTTTCAAAGTTCATTTTGAATTTCTTTCGTGAATTTCCACGACAAAACACTACTGTAATATTCAAACTCTTGCATTTCAAGGAAAGAAATCCAAAATGAACTTTGAAAGAATCAAGAGAATGTAACTGTGACAAGGTAAGGCACGACAAAACACTAGTGAAATATTCCAATTCTTGAATTTCAAGGAAATACATCCAAAATGAACTTTGAAAAATCAAGAGAATGTAACTGTGACAAGGTAAAGCACAACAAAACACTACTGAAATATTCCAACTCTGTTTTATTCCAACTGTGTTTTGTCGTGGTTTACCATCTCACAGTTACATTCTCTTGATTTTTCAAAGTACATTTTGAATTTCTTTCGTTGAAATGCAAGAGTTGGAATATTTCAGTAGTGTTTTGTCATGGTTTACTATGTCACAGTTACATTCTCTTGATTTTTCAAAGTTCATTTTGGATTTCTTTCATTGAAATGCAAGAGTTGGAATATTTCAGTAGTGTTTTGTCATGGTTTATCTTGTCACAGTTACATTCTCTTGATTTTTCAAAGCTCATTTTGGATTTTTACATTCTCTTGATTTTTCAAAGTTCATTTTGAATTTCTTTCGTGAAATGCAAGAGTTGGAATATTTCAGTAGTGTTTTGTCGTGGTTTACCATATCACAGTTACATTCTCTTAATTTTTCAAAGTTCATTTTGGATTTCTTTCGTTGAAATGCAAGAGTTGGAATATTTCAGTAGTGTTGTGTCGTGGTTTACCTTGTCACAGTTACATTCTCTTGATTTTTCAAAGTTCATTTTGGAATTTTACATTCTCTTGATTTTTCAATGTTCATTTTGATTTTTTTTCGTGAAATGCAAGAGTTGGAATATTTCAGTAGTGTTCTGTCGTGTTTTACCTTGTAACAGTTACATTCTCCTAATTTTTCAAGGTTCATTTCGAATTTCTTTCGTTGAAATAAAAGAGTCGGAATATTTAAGTTGTGTGTTGTTGTGCTTTACGTTGTCACAGTTACATTCTCTTGATTTTTCAAAGTTCTGTTTCGATTTCTTTCCTTGAAATGCAAGAGTTGGAATATTTCAGTAGTGTTTTGTCATGTTTTACATTGTCACAGTTACATTCTCTTGATTTTTCAAAGTTCATTTTGGATTTTTACATTCTCTTGATTTTTCAAAGTTCATTTTGAATTTCTTTCGTGAAATGCAAGAGTTGGAATATTTCAGTAGTGTTTTTTCGTGGTTTACCTTGTCAAAGTTATGTTCTCTTGATTTTTCAAAGTTCATTTTGGATTTCTTTAATTGAAATGCAAGAGTTGAAATATTTCAGTAGTGTTTTGTCGTGGTTTACCTTGTAACAATTACATTATCTTGATTTTTCAAAGTACATTTTGAATTTCTACATTCTCTTGAATTTTCAATGTTCATTTTGAATTTCTTTCGTGAAATTCAAGAGTTAGAATATTTCAGTTGTGTTTTGTCGTGGTTTACCATGTCAAAGTTACATTCTCTTGATTTTTTAAAGTTCATTTTGAATTTCTTTCGTGAAATGCAAGAGTTGGAATATTTCAATAGTGTTTTATCGTGGTTTACCTTGTCACAGTAACATTCTCTTGATTTTTCAAAGTTCATTCTGGATTTCTTTCCTTGAAATGCGAGAGTTGGGATATTTCAGTAGTGTTTTGTCGTGGTTTACCTTGTCACAGTTACATTCTTTTGATTTTTCAAAGTTCATTTTGGATTTCTTTCCTTGAAATGCAAGAGTTGAAATATTTCAGTAGTGTTTTGTCGTGGTTTACTATGTCACAGTTACATTCTCTTAATTTTTCAAATTTCATTTTGGATTTCTTTCATTGAAATGCAAGAGTTGGAATATTTCAGTAGTGTTTTGTCATGGTTTATCTTGTCACAGTTACATTCTCTTGATTTTTCAAAGCTCATTTTGGATTTTTACATTCTCTTGATTTTTCAAAGTTCATTTTGAATTTCTTTCGTGAAATGCAAGAGTTGGAATATTTCAGTAGTGTTTTGTCGTGGTTTACCATGTCACTGTTACATTCTCATGAGTTTTCAAAGTTCATTTTGAATTTCTTTCTTTGAAATGCAAGAGTTGGAATATTTCAGTAGTGTTTTGTCATGGTTTACCTTGTCACAGTTACATTCTCCTGATTTTTCAAAGTTCATTTTGGAATTTTACATTCTCTTGATTTTTCAAAGTTCATTTTGAATTTCTTTCGTGAAATGCAAGAGTTGGAATATTTCAGTAGTGTTTTGTCGTTGTTTACCATGTCACAGTTACATTCTCTTGATATTTCAAGGTTCAGTGCGGATTTCTTTCGTTGAAATGCAAGAGTTGGAATATTTCAGTAGTGTCTTGTTGTGCTTTACGTTGTCACAGTTACATTCTCTTGATTTTTCAAAGTTCTGTTTGGATTTCTTTCCTTGAAATGCAAGAGTTGGAATATTTCAGTAGTGTTTTGTCATGTTTTACATTGTCACAGTTACATTCTCATGATTTTTCAAAGTTCATTTTGGATTTTTACATTCTCTTGATTTTTCAAAGTTCATTTTGAATTTCTTTCGTGAAATGCAAGAGTTGGAATATTTCAGTAGTGTTTTTTCGTGGTTTAGCTTGTCACAGTAACATTCTCTTAATTTTTCAAAGTTCATTTTGGATTTCTTTCATTGAAATTCAAGAGTTGGAATATTTCAGTAGTGTTTTGTCGTGGTTTACCTTGTAAAAGTTACATTCTCTTGATTTTTCAAAGTTCATTTTGGATTTTTACATTCTCTTGATTTTTCAAAGTTCATTTTGAATATCTTTCGTGAAATGCAAGAGTTAGAATATTTCAGTTGTGTTTTGTCGTGGTTTACCATGTCACAGTTACATTCTCTTGATTTTTCAATGTTCATTTTGAATTTCTTTCGTGAAATGCAAGAGTCGGAATATTTCAATAGTGTTTTATCGTGGTTTACCTTGTCACAGTAACATTCTCTTGATTTTTCAAAGTTCATTCTGGATTTCTTTCCTTGAAATGCGAGAGTTGGAATATTTCAGTAGTGTTTTGTCGTGGTTTACCTTGTCACAGTTACATTCTTTTGATTTTTCAAAGTTCATTTTGGATTTCTTTACTTGAAATGCAAGAGTTGGAATATTTCAGTAGTGTTTTGTCATGGTTTACCTTGTCACAGTTACATTCTCTTGATATTTCAAAGGTCATTCTTGGATTTCTTTTGTTGAAACGCTAGAGTTGGATTATTTCAGTAGTGTTTTGTCATGCTTTACCTTCTCACTGTTAAATTCTCTTGATTTTTCAAAGTTCATTTTGGATTTCTTTCCTTGAAATGCAAGAGTTTGAATATTTCAGTAGTGTTTTGTCGTGCTTTACCTTGTCACAGTTACATTCTCTTGATTTTTCCAAGTTCATTTTGGATTTTTACATTCTCTTGATTTTTCAAAGTTCATTTTGAATTTCTTTCGTGAATTTCCACGACAAAACACTACTGTAATATTCAAACTCTTGCATTTCAAGGAAAGAAATCCAAAATGAACTTTGAAAAATAAAGAGAATGTAACTGTGACAAGGTAAAGCACAACAAAACACTACTGAAATATTCCAACTCTGTTTTATTCCAACTGTGAATTTTCATTTTGAAAGTTTGTGAAAGTTCATTTTGAATTTCTTTCGTTGAAATGCAAGAGTCGGAATATTTCAATAGTGTTTTATCGTGGTTTACCTTGTCACAGTTACATTCTCTTGATTTTTCAAAGTTCATTCTGGATTTCTTTCCTTGAAATGCGAGAGTTGGGATATTTCAGTAGTGTTTTGTCTTGGTTTACCTTGTCACAGTTACATTCTCTTGATTTTTCAAAGTTCATTTTGGATTTCTTTCCTTGAAATGCAAGAGTTGGAATATTTCAGTAGTGTTTTGTCATGGTTTACCTTGTCACAGTTACATTCTCTTGATTTTTCAAAGGTCATTTTTGGATTTCTTTTGTAGAAACGCAAGAGGTGGAATATTTCAGTAGTGTTTTGTCATGGTTTACCTTCTCACTGTTACATTCTCTTGATTTTTCAAATTTCATTTTTGATTTCTTTCCTTGAAATGCAACAGTTTGAATATTTCAGTAGTGTTTTGTCGTGGTTTACCTTGTCACAGTTACATTCTCTTGATTTTTCCAAGTTCATTTTGGATTTTTACATTCTCTTGATTTTTCAAAGTTCATTTTGAATTTCTTTCGTGAATTTCCACGACAAAACCCTACTGAAATATTCAAACTCATTTCAAAGCTCATTTTGGATTTTTACATTCTCTTGATTTTTCAAATTTCATTTTGAATTTCTTTGGTTGAAATGCAAGAGTTGGAATATTTCAGTAGTGTTTTGTCGTGGTTTAAGACACTGTTACATTCTCTTAATTTTTCAAAGTTCATTTTGGATTTCTTTCGATGAAATGCAAGAGTTGGAATATTTCAGTAGTGTTTTGTCGTGGTTTACCATGTCACTGTTACATTCTCTTAATTTTTCAAAGTTCATTTTGAATTTCTTTCGTTGAAATGCAAGAGTTGGAATATTTCAGTAGTGTTTTGTCGTGGTTTACCTTGTCACAGTTACATTCTCTTGATTTTTCAAAATTCATTTTTGGATTTCTTTCGTAAAAATGCAAGAGTTGGAATATTTCAGTAGTATTTTGTCGTGCTTTACCTTGTCACAGTTACATTCTCTTGATTTTTCAAAGTTCATTTTGGATTTATAAATTATATTTATTTTTCAAAGTTCATTTTGAATTTCTTTAGTGAAATGAAAGAATTTGAATATTTCAGTAGTGTTTTGTCGTGGTTTACCATGTCACAGTTACATTCTCATAATTTTTCAAAGCTCATTTTGAATTTCTTTCGTTGAAATGCAAGAGTCGGAATATTTCAGTAGTGTCTTGTTGTGCATTACCTTGTCACAGTTACAATCTCTTGATTTTTCAAAGTTCATTTTGGATTTCTTTCGTTGAAATGCAAGAGTTTGAATATTTCAGTAGTGTTTTGTCATGGTTTACCTTGTCACAGTTAGATTCTCATGATTTTTCAAAGTTTATTTTGGATTTTTACATTCTCTTGATTTTTCAAAGTTCATTTTGAATTTTTTTCATGAAATGCAAGAGTTGAAATATATCAGTTGTGTTTTGTCGTGGTTTACCATGTCACAGTTACATCCTCTTGATTTTTTAAAGTTGATTTTGAATTTCTGTCGTGAAATGCAAGAGTTGGAATATTTCAATAGTGTTATATCGTGGTTTACCTTGTCACAGTTACGTTCTCTTGATTTTTCAAAGTCCATTTTTAATTTCTATCATTGCAATGCAAGAGTTGGGATATTTCAGTAGTGTTTTGTCGTGGTTTACCTTGTCACACTTACATTCTCTTGATTTTTCAAAGTTCATTTTTGATTTCGTTTCTTGAAATGCAAGAGTTGGAATATTTCAGTAGTGTTTTGTCATGGTTTACCTTGTCACAGCTATATTCTCTTGATTTTTCAAAGTTCATTTTTGGATTTCTTTTGTTGAAATGCAAGAGTTGTAATATTTCAGTAGTGTTTTGTCGTGGTTTACCATGTCACAGTTACATTCTCTTAATTTTTTTAAGTTCATTTTGAATTTCTTTCGTTGAAATGCATTAGTCGGAATATTTCAGTAGTGTCTTGTTGTGCTTTACCTTGTCACAGTTACATTCTCTTGATTTTTCAAAGTTCATTTTGGATTTCTTTCCTTGAAATGCAAGAGTTGGAATATTTCAGCAGTGTTTTGTCATGGTTTACCTTGTCACAGTTAGATTCTCATGATTTTTCAAAGTTTATTTTGGATTTTTATATTCTCTTGATTTTTCAAAGTTCATTTTGAATTTCTTTCGTGAAATGCAAGAGTTGGAATATTTCAGTAGTGTTTTTTCGTGGTTTACCATGTCACAGTTACATTCTCTTTATTTTTCAAAGTTCATTTTGAATTTCTTTCTTTGAAATGCAAGAGTTGGAATATTTCAGTAGTGTTTTGTCATGGTTTACTATGTAACAGTTACATTCTCTTGATTTTTCAAAGTTCATTTTGGATTTTTACATCCTCTTGATTTTTCAAAGTTCATTTTGGATTTCTTTCATTGAAATGCAAGAGTTGGAATATTTCAGTAGTGTTTTGTCATGGTTTACCATGTCACAGTTACATCCTCTTGATTTTTAAAGTTCATTTTGAATTTCTTTCGTGAAATGCAAGAGTTGGCATATTTCAATAGTGTTATATCGTGGTTTACCTTGTCACACTTACGTTCTCTTAATTTGTCAAAGTTCATTTTGAATTTCTATCCTTGAAATGCAAGAGTTGGAATATTTCAGTAGTGTTTTGTTATGGTTTACCTTATCTCAGATACATCTTTTTGATTTTTCAAAATTAATTGTGGATTTCTTTCCATGAAATGCAAGAGTTGGAATATTTCAGTAGTGTTTTGTCATGGTTTCCCTTACCACAGTTACATTTTCTTGATATTTCAAATTCATTTTGAATTTCTTTCGTTGAAATGCAAGAGTTGTAATATTTCAGTAGTGTTTTGTTATGGTTTACCTTCTCACAGTTACATTCTCTTGATTTTTCAAAGTTCATTTTGGATTTCTTTCGTTAAAATTCGACAGTTGGAATATTTCAGTAGTGTTTTATAGTGGTTCACCTTGTCACAGTTACATTCTCTTAATTTTTTAAAGTTCATTTAGAATTTTTACATTCTCTTGGTTTTCCCAAGTTCAAAGTTTTTCAAAGGGGGGTTGGGGGGTCGTAGTAGGGGGGGGGTGTTGGAGGGAGGGGGAGGGGGTTGGAGGGAAGGGGGTGGAGTTGGGGTGGAGGGTTGTGGCATAGTGTGGGATGGGGAACTTTGGGCCGGAATAAAAAATAGGTATGATTTACCTCATGTACTAAGCTCGCAAGCCATTTAAATGCAGTGTTTACATACTTTTTCTTGTTTTGATATTGCTCTTTACCGACCTCTGGAGATCCAGGTTCAAAAAATATTTAACAATCTGTTAACTATAATGGGGTCTGTATAAATTTTATTAGAATTAATTTCTTTACCCACTAAGAATAGAAAAGAATAACTTACTTCTTGCGTGTAACTTTCGTCAATATTCCTTTTGTTAGAATGCATCATTATATTTCAAGATCACAATACAATGAAAATACGCACGACTTTTAATAGAAACAACAGCACGAATTTTCATGGTGGTTGAATCCGGTCATTGTACTGTCTGCTTGTATGGCAGGAGTACTGCCCGCTACTTATCATTATAGCTATATGGGGGGACTGTCCACTACTTATCGTTATAGCTATACTACTAGTTCGTTGCCCTGAAATCTTTTATTAGGTGTAGTTAGAATGTGCTAGTTGGAAATTGTGTTTTTAAAGCCTTTTTTTATGCCAAAATATAAGCAAAGTTATGAGTAGGAATGACCTAATGACTCCCGTACGAACACATGTGCTGCTATCTACAATTGAGTCTAACACTGACGGGTTATAATTTATTCACGGATTATTGATCAAGTCTAATGGGGTCAAGGTCAATTTATTTGTTGTTGTTTGTCTAGTTGCAATGACTCCGGGGCGAAGTTTGCAAATGCGCATTGACGGGAAGAGATGTATTGATCTAGGACAAGAGGGGGAAGTGGATTTCCGAGAAATTGATTTACATAAACGAAGGGGAAATGTATTTCTGAGAAAATGATTGCGTATTCGACTAGGACAAGAGGGGGGCCATAACGACTCCTGATTACACTTAATTTATTCAAGGATTATTGATCGAGTCTAATGGGGTCAATGTCTCCCTTTTTCGAGGGGAGAGAATTCCTGAGAAATTGATTTACATAATCGAGGGGAATTATTGATCTAGGAAAGGGGAATTAGAAATGACATCACTTGTTTCCTAGGAATTATACGGGACTCTAAAGAGATAGAAATTCCATTTTTAAATATGGCTTCTCTGATCTTTAGTGACAGATATAAATTAATATTCTATTTTTTAAATATGGCTTCTTTGGTCTCTAGTGACAGAGATAAATTGATATTCTATCGAAACCATAATAGTGTAGCTAGGAACACCTTAGAGATGAAGAGATTAACGCGGGAATTTTTTCCTGGGAATTTCAAATGTGACAGCACAGGGATGTCAAAACATAAGGAACACGCAGAAATTACGTTTAGGGATTATTTGGGCGAAACCGTTTGAGACATTTTAGAAGATGATATAGGCAAAACCCTATGAGACATTTTAGAAGATGATTTAGGCGAAACAGTTTGAGACATTTTAGAAGATGATTTTAGAAGATGATTTAGAAGATGATTTGAGGATGAAACTCTGTGGTCGTTATAATACACAAGCTCCATTTGAACAGTGTTGTAAGGTCCCCTACCCCAACCCCAAAGGGCCCCCCTACCCCAACCCCAAAGGGCCCCCCTACCCCTACCCCAAAGGGTCACCTCTACCCCAACCCAAAAGGCCCCCCCCGGGCCCAAAAGGCCCCCCGAGCCCCCAAAGGCCCCAGGGCCCCCAAATATCCTCGGAACCCCCGAGCCCCCAAAGACCCACCGGGTCCCCAAAGGCCCCCAGGTCCCCAAAGGGCCTCCCAAGCTTCCAAAGACCCCCCGGGCCCCCAAAGGCCTCCAGAGCCCCCCTTCCTCACTCCCTTTTTTTCATTCTTTTTATTTTTTTTTGGACTGAATTTTTTAGACTTAGAAGTTATCCAAAAAAAATTTAGGTTTTTTCTTTAACCCATTGCCATAGAGTTTTTGCCTAGAGTCTTAGCTTAGTTTTATTTAGAGTTGAAGTTTATTTTAGTTACAATTAAGAGTTTAAAGTTTTACCTAAGAGTCTTAGCTTAGAGTTTTAGTTAGAGTTCTAGTTTGGTTATAGTAGAGAGTTTAGAGTTTTAGCCTAGAGTCTTTGCTTAGAGTTTTAACCTAGAGTCTCAGCTTTGAGTTTTAGTTAGAGTTGAAGTTTAGTTTAGTTATAGTTAAGAATTTAGAGTTTTAGCTTAGAGTCATTGCTTGGAGTTTTAGTTAAAGTTGTAGTTTAGTTAAGTTTTAGTTAAGAGTTTAGAGTTTTAGCCTAGAGTCTCAGCTTATAGTCTTAGCTTAGAGTTTTTGTTGAAGTTTTACCTTTAGAGTTTATTTTAGTTTTAGTTAAGAGTTTGGAGTTTTAGCTTATAGTCTTAACTTAGAGTTTTAGTTAGAGTCGAAGTTTAGTTTAGTAATAGTTAAGAGTTTAGAGTTTTAGCTTAGAGTCTTAGCTTAGAGTTTTAGTTAGAGTTGAAGTTTACTTTAGTTTTAGTTCAGAGTTTAGAGTTTTAGATTAGAGTCTTAACTTAGAATTTTTGTTAGAGTTCTAGTTTAGTTTAGTTTTAGTTAAGAGTTTAGAGTTATAGCTTAGAGTCTTAGCTTAGAGTTTTAGTTAAGGTTGAAGTTTAGTTTAGTAATAGTTATGAGTTTAGAGTTTTAGCTTAGAGTCTTAGCTTAGAGTTTTTGTTAGAGTTCTATTTTAGTTTAGTTTTAGTTAAGAGTTTAGAGTTTTACCTTAGAGTCTTAGCTTAGAGTTTTAGTTAGAGTTGAAGTTTAGTTTGGTTATAGTTAAGAGTTTAGAGTTTTTAGCTTAGAGTCTTAGCTTTGAGTTTTTGTTAGAGTTCTAGTTTATTTCACTTTTAGTTAAGAGTTTAGAGCCTAGAGTAATAGCTTAGAGTTTTAGTTGGAGTAGAAGTTTAGTTTAGTTTAGTTTTACTATATAGTTTTAGCTTAGAGTCTTAGCTTAGAGTTTTAGTTAGAGTTGAAGTTTAGTTTAGTTATAGTTAAGAGTTTGAGTTTTAGCCTAGAGTCAAGTAGTTAAGAGTTTTAGCTTAGAGTCTTAGCTTAGAGTTTTAGTGGAAGTTCTAGTTTAGTTTTAGTTAAGAGTTTTAGCTTAGAGTCTTAGCTTAGAGTTTTAGTTAGAGCTAAAGTTTAGTTTAGTATTAGTTAAGAGTTTAGAGTTTTAGCTTAGAGTTTTAGCTTAGAGTTTTTGTTAGAGTTATAGTTTAGTTTAGTTTTAGTTAAGAGTTCAGAGTTTTACATTAGAGTCTTAGCTTAGAGTTTTATTTAGAGTTGAAGTTTAGTTTGGTTATGGTTAAGAGTTTAGAGTTTTTAGCTTAGAGTCTTAGCTTAGAGTTTTTTTTTAGCTTAGAGTCTTAGCTTAGAGTTTTTTTTAGCTTAGAGTCTTAGCTTAGAGTAATAGCTTAGAGTTTTAGTTGGAGTAGAAGTTTAGTTTAGTTTAGTTTTACTATATAGTTTTAGCTTAGAGTCTTAGCTTAGAGTTTTAGTTAGAGTTGAAGTTTAGTTTAGTTATAGTTAAGAGTTTGAGTTTTAGCCTAGAGTCAAGTAGTTAAGAGTTTTAGCTAAGAGTCTTAGCTTAGAGTTTTTGTTAGAGTTCTAGTTTAGTTTAGTTTTAGTTAAGAGTTTAGTTTAGTTATAGTTAAAGGTTAAGAGTTTTAGCTTGGAGTCGTAGCTTAGAGTTTCAGTTAGAGTTTTAGTTTAGTTTAGTTTTAGTTAAGAGTTTAGAGTTTTACCTTAGCGTCTTACCTCAGAGTTTTAGTTAGAGTTCTAGTTTAGTTTAGTTTTAGTTAAGAGTTTAGAGTTTTACCTTTGAGTGTTAGCTTAGAGTTCTAGTTAGAGTTCTAGTTGAGTTCAGTTTTAGTTAAGAGTTTAGAGTTTTACCTTAGAGTCTTAGCTTAGAGTTTTAGTTAGGTTAAAAGTTTAGTTTATTTATAGTTAAGAGTTTAGAGTTTTACCTTAGAGTCTTAGCATAGAGTTTAAGTTAGATTTCTAGTTTAGTTTAGTTATAGTTATGAGCTTAGAGTTTTACCTTAGAGTCTTAGCTTAGAGTTTAGTTAGAGTTCTAGTTTAGTTTAGTTCTATTTAAGAGTTTTGAGTTTTAGCTTAGAGTTTTTCTTACAGTTCTAGTTTAGTTTAGTTTTAGTTTAGAGTTTTACCTATGTCTTAGCTTAGAGTTTTAGTTAGAGTTGAAGTTTAGTTTAGAGGTTTAGCCTAGAGTCTTAGCCTAGAGTTTTAGTTAGAGTTTTAGTTTAGTTTACTTTTAGCTAAGAGTTTTAGCCTAGAGTCTTAGCTTAGAGTTTTGTTTGAGTTGAAGTTTAGTTATAGTTAAGAGTTTAGAGTTTTAGTTTAGAGTCGTAGCATAGAGTTTTAGTTAGAGTTGAACTTTAGTTTAGTTATAGTTAAGAGTTTAGAGTTTTTAGCTTAGAGTCTTAGCTTAGAGTGTTTGATAGAGTTGAAGTTTAGTTTAGTTTTAGTTAAGAATTTAGAGTTTTACCTTGAAGTCTTAGCTTAAAGTTTTAGTTATAGTTCTAGTTTAGTTTAGTTGTAGTTAAGAGTTTAGAGTTTTACCTTAGAGTCCTAGCTTAGAGTTTTATTTAGAGTTCTAGTTTATTTTTAGTTAAGAGCTTAGAGTTTTAGCCTAGAGGCTTAGCTTAGCGTTTTAGTTAGAGTTGAAGTTTAGTTTGGATATAATTAAGAGTTTATAATTTCAGCCTAGAGTCATAGCTTAGAGTTTTAGTTAGAGTTCTAATTTAGTTTAGTTTTAGTTAAGAGTTTAGAGTTTTTAGCCTAGAGTCTTAGCTTAGAGTTTTTGTTGAAGTTCTAGTTTAGTTTAGTTATAGTTTAGAGTTTAGAGTTTTAGCTTAGAGTCTTAGCTTAGAGTTTTAGTTAGAGTTCTAGTTTAGTTTACTTTTAGTTAAGAGTTTTAGCCTAGAGTCTTAGCTTAGAGTTTAGTTAGAGTTGAAGTTTAGTTTTAGTTAAAAGTTTAGAGTTTTAGCTTAGAGTCAAAGCTTAGAGTTTTAGTTAGAGTTGAAGTTTAATTTAGTTATAGTTAAGAGTTTAGAGTTTTAGCTTAGAGTCTTTGCTTAGAGTTTTAGTTAGAGTTGAAGTTTAGTTTAGATATAGTTAAGAGTTTAAAGCTTAATCCTAGAGTCTTGGCTTAGAGTTTTAGTTAGATTTATAATTTAGTCTAGTTTTAATTATGAGTCTTCGCCTTGAGTCTTAGCTTAGAGTTTAGTTAGAGTTGAAGTTTAGTTATAGTTAAGAGTTTAGAGTTTTAGTTTAGAGTCCTAGCTTAAAGTTTTAGTTTGAGTTGAAGTTTAGTTTAGTTATAGTTAAGAGTTTAGAGTTTTTAGCTTAGCTTATAGTTTTTGATAGAGTTGAAGTTTAGTTTAGTTTTAGTTAAGAGTTTGGAGTTTTACCTTAGTGCCTTAGCTTAGAGTTTTACTTAGAGTTCTAGTTTAGTTTTTGTTAAGAGTTTAGAGTTTTAGCTTAGAGTCTTAGCTTAGAGTTTTAGTTAGAGTTCTAGTTTAGTTTAGTTTTAGTTGAGTTTAGAGTTTTAGCGTGGAGTGTTAGCTTAGAATTTTAGTTAGAGTTCTAGTTTAGTTTAGTTTTAGTTAAGAGTTTAGAGTTTTACCTTCGAGTCATAGCTTTGAGTTTTAGTTAGAGTTCTAGTTTAGTATAGTTGTAGTTAAGAGTTTAGAGTTTTATCTTGGAGTCACAGCTTAGAGTTTTAGTTAGAGTTCTAGTTTAGTTTATTTTTAGTTAAGAGTTTAGAGTTTTACCATAGAGTCTTAGCGTAGAGTTTTAGTTAGGGTGGAAGTTTAGTTTAGTTATAGTTAAGAGTTTAGACTTTTACCTTAGAGTCTTAGCTTCGTTTTAGTTAGAGTTCTATTTTAGTTTACTTTTAGTTAAGAGTTTAGAGTTTTACCTTGGAGTCTTAGCTTAGAGTTTTAGTTAGAGTTCTAGTTTAGTTTAGTTTTAGTTAAGAGTTTAGAGTTTTAGCTTAGAGTCTTTGCTTAGAGTTTTAGTTAGAGTTGAAGTTTAGGTTATTTATAGTTAAGACTTCACAGTTTTAGCTTAGAGTCCTAGCATAGAGCTTTAGTTACAGTTTAGTTTAGTAATAGTTAAGAGTTTAGAGTTTTAACTTAGAGTCCTAGCTTAGAGCTTTAGTTAGAGTTCAAATTTAGTTTAGTTTTAGTTAAAAGTTTTAACTTAGAGTTTTAGCCTAGATTCCTAGCTTAGAGTTTTAGTTAGAGTTGAATTTTAGTTTGGTTATAGTTAAGAATTTAGAGTTTTAGATTAGAGTCATAGCTTAGAGTTTTAGTTAGAGTTGTAGTTTAGTTTAGTTTTAGTTAAGAGTTTTAGCCTAGAGTCTTAGCTAAGAGATTTAGTTAGAATTGAGGTTTAGTTTAGTCATAGTTAAGAGTTTAGAGTTTTAGCTTAGAGTCTTAGCTTAGAGTTTTAGTTAGAGTTCTAGTTTATTTTTACTTAAGAGTTTTAGCTTAGAGTTTTAGCCTAGAGTCGAGGAGGGGGACTGTAGATATTGATGACAATACTAAACTAACATAACCACAAAATTCCACATTATTGCTTAGAAATATCAAAACCATAGGTTAGATTAGGTTAGAGGTTAGGTGTCTCCACGTTTAAGTTAGGTTCATCTAACCTCCAAAACCATAGGTTAGGTTAAGTTTAAATAAATATTAATAAATAAATAGAAACATTTCTACATGTTTAAGCTAGGTTAGGTTAGGTAAAAATAAATATTAATAAATAAATATAAACATTTCTCCATGTTTAACATAGGTTAATTTAGGTATAAATAAATATTAATAAATAAATAGAAACATTTCTCCATGTTTAAGTTAGGTTTGGCTAGGTAAGCTTATCATGAGTGCTCATGATAAGCTAACATAACCTAACTTAAACATGGAGAAATGTTTCTATCCATTTATTAATATTTATTTATACCTAACCTAACCTAACTTAAACATGTAGAAATGTTTTTATTTATTTATTAATATTTATTTATACTTAACCTAACCTAACCTATTGTTTTGGAGGTTAGATGAACCTAACTTATAAGTGGAGAAACCTAACCTCTAACCTAATCTAACCTAATCTAACCTATGGTTTTGGAGTTTCTAAGCAATAATGTGGAATTTTTTGGTTACGTTAGTTTAGTATTGTCATCAATTTCTATTGTCCCCCTCATCGACTCTAGGCTAAAACTCTAAGCTAAAAGTCTTAAGTAAAAATAAACTAGAACTCTAACTAAAACTCTAAGCTAAGACTCTAAGCTAAAACTGTAAACTCTTAACTATAACTAAACTAAACTTCAACTCTAACTATATCTCTAAGCTATGACTCTAAGCTAAAACTTTAAACTCTTAACTATAACCAAACTAACATTCAACTCTACCTAAAACTCTAAGCTAGGAATCTAGGTTAAAACTCTAAGTTAAAACTCTTAACTAAAACTAAACTAAACTTCAACTCTAAATAAAGCTCTAACCTAAGACTCTAAGCTAAAACTCTAAACTCTAAACTATTACTATACTAAACTTCAACTCTAACTAAAACTCTAAGCTATGACTCTAAGCTAAAACTCTAAATTCTTAACTAAAAATGAACTAAACTAAAACTCTAACTAAGACTCTATGATATGACTCTAAGCTAAAAATCTAAACTCTTAACTAAAATAAACTAAACTAGAACACTAACAAAACCTCTAAGCTAAGAATCTAAGCTAAAACTCTAAACTCTTAACTAAAACTAAACTAAACTTGAACTCTAACGAAAACTCTAAGCTAAGACTCTAAGCTAAACTCTAAACTCTTAACTATAACTAAACTTCAACTCTAACTAAAACTCTAAGCTAACACTCTAGGCTAAAACTCTAAGCTCTAAACTCTTAACTAAGACTGAATTAAACTAGAACTCTAACTAAAACTCTATGATATGACTCTAAGCTAAAAATCTAAACTCTTAACTAAAACTAAACTAAACTAGAACATTAACAAAACCTCTAAGCTAAGATTCTAAGCTAAAACTCTAAACTCTTAACTATAACTAAACTTCAACTCCAACTAAAACTCTAAGCTAAGACTCTAGACTAAAACTCTAAGTTCTTAACTAAAAATAAACTAAACTAGAACTCTAAACAAACTCTAAGCTAAGACTCTAAGGTAAAACTCTAAACTCTTAACTAAAACTAAACTAAACTAGAACTCTAACTAAAACTCTAAGCTAAGACTCCAAGATAAAACTCTAAACTCTTAACTAAACTAAACTAAAATAGAACTCTAACTAACACTCTAAGCTAAGACTCTAAGGCAAAACTCTAAACTCTTAACTATAACTAAACTAAACTTCAACTCTAAGTAAAACTCTAATCTAAGACTCTAAGGTAAAACTCTAAACTCTTAACTAAAACTAAACTAAACTAGAACTCTAACAAAACCTCTAAGATAAGACTCTAATGTATAAGTCTAATCTCTTAACTACAACTAAGGTAAACTTCAACTCTAATTAAAACTCTAAGCAAAGACTCTAAGGTAAAACTCCAAACTCTTAACTAAAACTAAACTAAACCTTCAACTCTATCAAAAACTCTAAGCTAATCTAAAAACTCTAAACTCTTAACTATAACTAAACTAAACTACAACTCTAACTAAAACTCTTAGCTAAGCCCATAAGATAAAACTCTAAACTATTAACTATAACTAAACTTCAACTCAAACAAAAACTCTAAGTTATGAGTCTAAGCTAAGACTCTTAACCAAAACTAAAATAAACTGGAAATCTAACTAAAACTCTAAGCGAAGAATCTAGGATATAACTATAATTTCTAAGCTATATCTAAACTAAACTTTAACTATAACTAAAACTCAAAGCTAAGAATCTAAGGTAAAATTCTTAACTACAACTAAACTCAACTAGAACTCTAAAAAAAACTCTAAGCTATGACTATAAGCTAAAACTTTAAACTCTTAACTAACACTAAACTAAACTTCAACTTTAACTAAAACTCTAAGCTAAGACTATAAGGTAAAACTCTAAACTCTTAACTATAATTAAACTTCAAATCTAAATAAACTCCAAGCTAAGATTCTAGGATAAAACTCTTAACTAAAAATAAAATAAACTAGAACTATAACAAAAACTCTAAGCCAAGACTCTAAGCTAAAACTTCAAACTCTTAACTATAACTAAACTAAACTTCAACTCTAAATAAAACTCTAAGCTATGACTCTAAGCTAGAACTCTAAACTCTTAACTATAACTAAACTTCAACTATAGCTAAACTCTAAGCTAAGACTCTAAGCTAAAACTCTAAACTAAACTAGAACTCTAACTAAACTCTAAGCTAAGACTCTAAGCTAAAACTCGAAACTCTTAACTAAAACTAAAGTAAACTAGAACTTCAAAAAAAACTCTAAGCTAAGATTCTAAGCTAAAACTCTAAACTCTTAACTATAACTAAACTTCAACTCTAATTTTAAGTTAAGACTCTAGGCTAAAACTCTAAGCTCTTAACCAAAAATAAACTAGAACTCTAAATAAAACTCTAAGCTAGGACTCTAAGGTAAAACTCTAAACTCTTAACTACAACTAAACTAAACTAGAACTATAACTAAAACTCTAAGCTAAGACTTCAAGATAAAACTCTAAACTCTTAACTAAAACTAAACTAAACTTCAACTCTATCAAACACACTAAGCTAATAATCTAAGCTAAAAACTCTAAACTCTTAACTATAACTAAACTTCAACTCTAATTAAACTCTAAGCTCAGACTCAAAGCTAAAACTTCAAACTCTTAACTATAGCTAAACTAAACTAGAACTCTAACTAAAACTCTAAGATAAGACTCTAGGGTAAAACGCTAAACTCTTAACTATAACTATACTAAACTTTAACTCTAACTAAAACTCTAAGCTAAGACTCTAAGCTAAAACTATATAGTAAAACTAAAACTTAACTAAACGACAACTCTAACTACAACTCTAAGCTATGACCCTAAGCTAAAACTCTAAATTCTTAACTATAACTAAACCTAAACTAGAACTAAATAAACTCTAAGATAAGACTCTAAGGTAAAACTTTAAACTCTTAACTATAACTAAACTAAACTTCAACTCTAACTAAAACTCTAAGCTAAGACTCTAAGGTAAAACTCTAAACTCTTAACTAAAACTAAACTAAACTAGAACTCTAACTAAAACTCTATGCTAAGACTCTAAGCTAAAACTCTACACTTTTAGATATTATTAAACTAAACTTCAACTCTAACTAAAACTCTAAGCTAAGAATCTAAGCTAAAAGCTCTAAACTCTTAACTATTACTATACTAAACTTCAACTCTAACTAAAACTCTAAGATAAGGCTCTAAGCTAAAACTCTAAATTCTTAACTAAGAATGAACTAAACTAAAACTCTAACTAAGACTCTATGATATGACTCTAAGCTAAAAATCTAAACTCTTAACTAAAATAAACTAAACTAGAACACTAACAAAACCTCTAAGCTAAGACTCTAAGCTAAAACTCTAAACTCTTAACTAAAACTAAACTAAACTTGAACTCTAACTAAAACTCTAAGCTAAGACTCTGAGCTAAAACTCTAAACTGTTAACTATAACTAAACTTCAACTCTAACTAAAACTCTGAGCTAACACTCTAGGCTAAAACTCTAAGCTCTTAACTATAAAAAAACTAAACTAGAACTCTAAATAAAACTCTAAAGTAAGACTCTAAGGTAAAACTCTAAACTCTTAACTAAAACTAAACTAAACTAGAACTCTGACTAAAACTCTAAGCTAGGACTCTAAGGTAAAACTGCGAACTCTTAACTATTACTAAACTAAAATTCCACTCTAACTAAAAATCTAAGCTAAGACTATAGACTAAAACTCTAAACTCTTAACTATAACAAAACTTCAACTCTAACTAAACTCTAAGCTAAGACTCTAGGCTAAAACACTTAACTAAAACTAAACTAAAATAGGACTCTAACTAAAACTCTAAGCTAAGACTCTAGGCTAAAACTCTAGACTCTTAACTATATCAAAACTAAACTTCAACTCTAACTAAAACTCTAAGCTAAGACTCTAAGGTAAAACTCTAAACTAAAACTAAACTAAACTAGAAATCTAACAAAAACTCTAAGCTAAGACTCTAAGCTAAAACTCTAAAATCTTAACTATAACTAAACTAAACTTCAACTCTAACTAAATCTCTAAGCTAAAACTCCAGGCTAAAACTCTTAACTAAAACTAAACTAAACTACAACTCAAACTAAATCTCTAAGCTATGACTCTAAGCTAAAACTCTAAACTCTTAACTATAACCAAACTAAAATTCAACTCTAACTAAAACTCTAAGCTAGGAATCTAGGTAAAAACTCTAAGTTAAAACTCTTAACTAAAACTAAACTAAATTTGAACTCTAACAAAAGCTCTAAGCTAGGACTCTAAGCTAAAATTCTAAACTCTTAACTATTACTAAACTAAACTTCAGCTCTAACTAAAACTCTAAGCTAAGGCTCTAAGCTAAAACTCTAAACTCTTAACTAAGACTGAATGAAACTAGAACTCTAACTAAAACTCTATGATATGACTCTAAGCTAAAAATCTAAACTCTTAACTAAAACTAAACTAAACTAGAACTCTAACAAAAACTCTAAGCTAAGACTCTAAGCTAAAACTCTAAACTCTTAACTATAACTAAACTTCAACTCTAACTAAAACTCTAAGCTAAGACTCTAGGCTAAAACTCTAAGCTCTTAACTATAAATAAACTAAACTAGAACTCTAAATTAAATTCTAAGCTAAGACTCTAAGGTAAAACTCTAAACTCTTAGCTAAAACTAAACTAAACTAGAACTCTAAATAAAACTCTAAGCTAAGACACCAAGATAAAACTCTAAACTATTAACTAAACTAAAATAAACTAGAACTCTAACTAACACTCTAAGCTAAGACTCTAAGGTAAAACTCTAATTTATTAAATAAAGATAAACTAAACTTCAAAAATAACAAAGTTCACGATCTATAACTCCGGGCTAGAACTCTAAAATATTAGATATAGATTAACTAAACTAGAACTCTAAATAAAACTATCAACTTCAACTCTAACAAAAACTCTAATTTACTAATGTTTAAGTATTGGTTTCTATCTACAATTATACTAGACTTTAACACTAACTAAAGATCTAAGCTAAGACTCTAAGTTAAAACTCTAAACTCTTAACTAAAACTAAACTAAACCTTCAACTCTATCAAAAACTCTAAGCTAAGATAAAAACTCTAAACTCTTAACTATAACTAAACTAAACTTCAACTCTAACTAAAACTATAAGCTAAGACTCTAAACTGAAACTCTAAACTCTTAACTAAAACTAAACTTCAACTCTAACTAAACTCTAAGCTAAGACTCTAGACTAAAACTATTAACTAATACTAAACTAAACTATAAATATAAATAAAACTCTAAGCGAAGACTATAATATAAAAATCTAATCTATTACCTATATATAAACTAAATTTCCACTCTAACTAAAATTCTATGCTAAGACTCTAAGGTAGAACTCTAAACTAAATCTAAAGTAAACTAGAACTGTAACAAAACATCTAAGCTAAGAATCTAAGGTAAAATTCTAAACTCTCAACTATAACTAAACTAAACTTCAACTCTAACTAAAACTCTAAGCTATGAATATAAGCTATAACTCTAAACTCTTAACTATAACTAAACTTCAACTATAGCTAAACTCTAATCTAAGACTCTATGCTAAAACTCTTAACTAAAACTAAACTAAACTAGAACTCTAACAAAAACTCAAAGCTAAGACTCTAAGCTAAAACTTTAAACTCTCAACTATAACTAAACTAAACTTCATCTCTAACTAAAACTCTAAGCTATGACTCTAAGCTAGAACTCTAAACTCTTAACTATAACTAAACTTCAACTATAGCTAAACTCTAAGCTAAGACTCTAAGCTAAAACTCTAAACTAAACTAGAACTCTAACTAAACTCTAAGCTAAGACTCTAAGCTAAAACTCGAAACTCTTAACTAAAACTAAAGTAAACTAGAACTTCAAAAAAACTCTAAGCTAAGATTCTAAACTAAAACTCTAAACTCTTAACTATAACTAAACTTCAACTCTAACTTTAAGCTAAGACTCTAGGCTAAAACTTTTAACTAAAAATAAACTAGAACTCTAAATAAAACTCTAAGCTAAGACTCTAAGGTAAAACTCTAAACTCTTAACTAAAAATAAACTAGAACTCTAACTAAAACTCTAAGCTAATAATCTAAGCTAAAAACTCTAAACTCTTAACTATAACTAAACTTCAACTCTAATTAAACTCTAAGCTCAGACTCAAAGCTAAAACTTCAAACTCTTAACTATAGCTAAACTAAACTAGAACTCTAACTAAAACTCTAAGCTAAGACTTTAGGCTAAAACTCTAAACTCTTAACTATAACTATACTAAACTTTAACTCTAACTAAAACTCTAAGCTAAGACTCTAAGCTAAAACTATATAGTAAAACTAAAACTTAACTAAACTTCAACTCTAACTAAAACTCTAAGCTATGACCCTAAGATAAAACTCTAAACTCTTAACTATAACTAAACTAAACTAGAACTCTAACTAAACTCTAAGCTAAGACTCTAAGGTAAAACTTTAAACTCTTAACTATAAATAAAATAAACTTCAACTCTAACTAAAACTCTAAGCTAAAACTCTAATCTAAAACTCTGAACTCTTAACTAAAACTTAAGTAAACTATATATCTAACCAAAACCATAAGCTAAGACTCTAGGGTAAAACTATAAACTAATAGATGTTACTAAACTAAAATTTAACTTTAACAGAAACTTCTAGCTAACACTCTAAGCCAAAACACTAAGTTCTAAACGATAATTAAACTTGACTAAAACTTCAACAACAACTCTAACCTAAGACTCTAAGCTAAAAACTCTTAACTCTTAACTAAAACTAAACTAGAACTCTAAAAAAAGCTCTAAGCTAAGACTCTAAGCTAAAACTCTAAACTCTTAACTATAACTAAACTAAATATCAACTCTAACTAAATTTCTAAGCTAAAACTCTAAGGTAAAACTTTAAACTCTTAACTATAACTAAACTATAGCTCTAGCAAAAACTATAAGCTAAGACTCTAAGCTAAAACTTTAAACTCTTAACTATTATTAAAATAAACTTCAACTCTAACTAAAACTCTAAGCTAAGACTCGAAGCTAAAAATTTAAACTCTTAACTAAAACTAAACTAAACTAGAACTTCAACAAAAACTCTAAGCTAAGACTTTAAGCTAAGACTCTAGGCTAAAACTCTAAACTCTTAACTAAACTACAAATAACTTAACTAAACTACAACTTTAACTAAAACTCTAAGCTATGACTCTATGCTAAAACTCTAAATTCTTAACTATACCTAAACTAAACTCTAACTAAAACTCTAAGCTAAAACTCTAGGCTAAAACTTTAAGCTAAGACTCTAGGCTAAAACTCTAAACTCTTAACTATAACTAAACTAGAACTCTAACTAAAACTCTAAGCTAAGACTCTAAGGTAAAACTTTAAACTCTTAACTATAACTAAACTAAACTTCAACTCTAAATAAAACTAAGCTAAGACTCTAGGCTAAAACTCTATGGCAATGGGTTAAAGAAAAAACCGGAAAAAATGTTGTATATTTTATAAGTCTAAAAAATTCAGTCCGAAAAAACTTAAAAAAAATTCAAAAAAGGGAGTGAGGAAGGGAGGGGCTCTGGGGGCCTTTGGGGGCCCGGGGAGCCCGAGGGGTCTTTGGGGGCTCAGGGGGTCTTTGGGGTCCCGGGGGGCCTTTGGGGGCATGGGGGCTCGGGGGCCTTTAGGGGCTTTTGGGGACCCGGGGGCACTTTTGAGTTGGGGTAGAGGGGACCCTTTGGGGTTGGGGTAGGGAGGCCCTTAGGGGTTGGGGTAGGGGACCATACAATACTGTTCAAATGGAACTTGTGTATTATAACGACCACAGAATTTCATCCTTAAATCATCTTCTAAAGTCATCTTCTAAAATGTCTCAAACTGTTTCGCCTAAATCATCTTCTAAAATGTCTCAAACGGTTTCGCCTAAATCATCTTTTCAAATGTCTCAAACGGTTTCACCCAAATAATCCCTAAACGTAATTTCTGCGTGTTCCTTATGTTTTGGCATCCCTGCGCTGTCACATTTGAAATTTCGAGGAAAAAATTCCCGCGTTAATCTCTTCATCTCTAAGATGTTCCTACCTACATTATTATGGTTTCGATAGAATACCAATTTATCTCTGTCACTAAAGATCAGAGAAACTATATTTAAAAAAAATATTAATTTATCTCTGTCACTAAAGATTAGAGAAGCCATATTTAAAAATGGAATTTCTATATCTTTAGAGTCCCGTATAATTCCTAGGAAACAGGTGATGTCATATCTAATTCCCCTTTCGTAGATCAATAATTACCCTCGATTATGCAAATCAATTTCTCAGAAATTCTCTCCCCTCGAAAAAGGGGGAAATTGAACCCATTAGACTTGATCAATAATCCTTGAATAAATTAAGTGTAATCAGGAGATATTAGGGCTTCAATCGACCTTGAAAAAGGGGGACATTGACCCCATTAGACTCGATCAATAATCCTTGAATAAATTATGTATAATCAGGAGTCGTTATGGCCCCCCTCTTGTCCTAGTCGAATACGCAATCATTTTCTCAGAAATCTATTTCCCCTTCGTTTATGTAAATCAATTTCTCGGAAATTCACTTCCCCCTCTTGTCCTAGATCAATACATCTCTTCCCGTCAATGTGCATGTGCAAACTTCACCCTGGAGTCATTACAACTAGACGAACAACAACAAATAAATCGACCTTGACCCCATTAGACTCGATCAATAATCCGTGAATAATATATTTCCCGTCAGCGTTAGACTCAATTGTAGATGGCAGCACATCTGTTCATACGGGAGCCATTAGGTCATTCCTACTGTTATGCTTGTCTTCCTAACATACTTTTATGAAGATGAAAATAGTAAAATTGATCTACGAAAAAAAATACATCCAGGACAAACTTTACGAGAGAAAAACTTTAGTGTAGAAAAAAAAACAAAGAAGAAGGGTAAAGTAAATTTTATCCATAATTGTGCGAAACGTTGCCAAATTCTCTGACAAAATAATCGCGTGTTTTTGTCTTTCCACATTCCCATCTTGAAATTTATTCACCAGAAAAGGAATCTTTTCTGCTTAATGAAGAGACAAATAGTTAGGAATGTTTGTTGAGCAGTCATTGTAAGAAGTGATGTACATTGAGTTTAATGTGTTTTTTGTGTGAGAGTTTTTTGTGTGGTACTATTTCTTCAATTTTAAAGAGGGGAAATTCTCCTTTTATTTGCTCTTCTTACCGACCTATTACTGTCTCTTGCACTCCTAGTAAAGTTCTTGAGTATGTATTACTACCTTTTGTGACTAATAATATGCTTGAGAGAGATAACCAGTTTGGATTTAAGCCCGGAGTAGGTTGTCAGCAGTCAATAAACTACGGTAGAGCAGATTCTTGGAAATTTGAGGGAAAATCTGCCAAAAATCTGTCAATGAACAAAAGAGTATATACTCCAAGGTTTTCTTTTCTTTTGCTTCAATGGTGGAAGAAAAAACCTATTAGTTTCACCTGAATATCCCAACTGCTAAATCACAGGCCGTTCTATAATGATAATAAATACCAATTTGCATGGCTAAGTTGGTAACACAATTGTGCGCCATTACGCTCCACATGCAAGGCCGAATCCAGGGGGGCAGGTTATCATGGTTTGACCCCCCATGAAATTTCTGTCCGACTCATAAAGATATAAGAAAATGTATTTAAATAGATCTTGTTGCGGTTTTTTGTCACACCCTCCACGAGCAAAAATCCTGGGCGCGCCTTTGTCCATATGTATATCTTTCCTCTGTCAAATTAAGCCAAGAACTTGAAAAATTTTGCTAAGAAAGGGGATAGACGAAAAGATTCCCACACCTAGCGTCCAGGCGTACATAGCAAACTACCAATCATTCCCTTGCATGCGGCATACTCCCACCATGCCGCGCTTATTTGTTCGTTTGTGCCACACTTCACACACTTACGTAGCACGTGGCGCTATTTCATCATGCGTGGTTCATACAGTCTACTGTGTATGATTATAAAAAGGACAATTAAACTACCTTAGATTAGGGTAAGAGGTGACTATAGAAGATGACACATTCCTTCGGAGATGCTTCTACAAAACCTCATGCGTCGTGACAAAACCAGGATCCTTAAATTCCATGGGATGAAGAGCGAGAGTTTGCATCTATACTGGCTTCGAAGGGCTTGATGTTGGGATAAATGTTGTAGTAGTAATCTTATCAAAGGACGAACCTCTTTTGGAATCACTGTAGTCCTTTTTTCAGATGCCAGGGGCGCTGCAGTATCAATCTCGATATCATTACAGGTTCTCACATAGGTTTAACTTGTTTGTTGTTGAGGTATTTGTGGATTTGGTTTTAGAACTGCTTTTAATTCTGTCAAATTTGAAAACATGAACCTTATTTACGATTAAATGAATCTCATAACTGATCATTTCGTACCTTAACGTTCAAATCGAAATTCAAAAGCAAATTCTAATTTTATGTCAACGAAAATTCAAGTTGTCAAACAAATATAAGTGTAACACTTCTCCATATATGAGAGTGAATAGGGAAGGGAGGGGGGACTTTTTGACTACAGATTCCTATCTATGGATTATCAATCATAACGTGAAAATTATTTAAATAAGGTGCTAAGTGTTCAACATTCTCGTACTGGTAATATAAAACGAAATAAAAAAAAATCTGTATTGAATTTCTTTAGCAATAAACACGCATTTGTAGATACTCATACGATTTTTCTACTCCATTTGCGTATATACGAAAAATCAAAAAGCTCTTGGTAACGAACTGTAAGTAAGGAGTAACTTGGCCCAATAATAACCAACATTCTAAATAACAGAATTATAATGAAAGATAAAATATAAAATTCATTAATTCTAATCTTACCCATTAGAAGCAACGAGCCTGGGAAAATTTCCCTCATCTTCAAAAAACGGGGAATAAAATCCCCAAAAAGTCAAGCGACACTAATAAAAATCATACCATCTGATTCAGCATTTCAAAGAACCCTACTGTGGAGGTTTCAAGCTCCTATCTAGAAAATTGTGGAATTTTGCTATTTTTGCCAGAAGAAAGATCAAAGATGCTTGTGTTTTTTTCCCAAAGTGTGATCGTATCGAACCGCTGGTCCTAGAAGATCGGATAGGGCTCAATTGAACGGAAATGAAAAGTTCTAGTGCAATTTTCAGGTGACCAAAAAGATAGAAGGGCAACTAGCCCCCGTTACACGCCCATTTTCCATCAAATACATTCCAGCAAATTTTAACAGCCAATTTATTCAGTACAATTGAAAATTCCAATAACTATACCTTAGGGAATGACATGATCTCCTCATAGCTCCTGGGGAAAGGGTATTAAACCACGGAATTTGTCCATTGTTCACATATAGTATTTGCTATTGGGAAATATATAGAATTTTTTAGAGGTGAGGGATTTTTGTTGTTTTTTTTTCGGGGGAAGGATTCTCCATGGAAAAAATTATCGGTGGGGATAAGGTTTCCGGAGGGTTTTCAGGGAAAATTTTATACCGTGGAGTGGAGGGGGTAGTTAGAGAGTTTCATAGCGTGATTTGAAAAACAGTCAAAAATTAGATAAAAAAAATTCAAGTTCTTTCTCGTTTTTTTTTTACATTTTATGATCAAAGTGGCCAAACCCCCATTTAACTATCTTTGTATTCTTAGTACATTTGAAATGGTAAATAAATCTGCAAATATCCTAATAAATTCTTGAATATGTGACTAAATTATAACGGTCGATTACTTTTTTAACGTTCAATCTAAACAAAACTATTCTAGAGATCAAGTCAATCAACAAAACATAAAAAGTAACATTTGAGTGGTAATGAGAAGGAGGGGTAGAAGGCCTCCAATTTTACTATTAAAAGAGGGAAGGTAAATAAACCAAAGGTACTATACCCATGATATAATCTCAATTAAAGGCTTCACAGTAGCATACTAATAGGTAAAAAGTGGAAACTTTGAAAGGAGAACGTTTTTTTTTGGCAGAGAGATATGGATTTTCTGTATAGGGATGAGATGAAGCAAATTTTCAACCACAACAATGTGTAAATAAATACACTCAGATTCACAAACGATTTTTACAATTGCTACTGCAGTATTGACCTTTTTCTTGCTTGCTTTTTATTGAAAGAATTTACTTTGGGTCAAGATAAGCTCTTCAAATGTACCCGAATACTGCAAGCAAGATTTTCTTTTCTTTTCTGTCTGTTCTACCGTTTTAATACAGTTTTTTTCATTTGTAATTACTACATCGTCCCTCTTTCTTTTTTATCTTGCTTGATGTACGATTATCTACATTCATAGTTCATCAGAAGTAAGAGTATATAAGATTTGACGATTACATTGACGGTTACAAGAATATACAGTGCAAAGGTTTGACGACTACAAGAATATACAGTGCAAGGGTTTGACGAGTACAAGAATATACACTATAGTTTCACGTGCACATTTTAAAAAGCTTGGCAAACCTATAAAGTGTTCAAACACGTTTTAAGAGCATAATTAAGATTATATAATGCAATCAGACTGGTTATTGCTATATATTTCAATCATACATGGAATTTCACAAGAATATGCACTACAGTTTCACGTGCACATTTTAAAAAGCTGGCAAGCCTATAAAGTGGTCGAACATGTTTTGAGAGTATAATTGCGATTATATAACACAACCAGACTGGTTTTTTGGGGCATCACCCATTTTTTAGGGCAAATCAGAGAGAGTGGAGGTTATTCTATGTACGATAACTTGATTGGTGATTGGATTCAAATAAAAGGAGTGATTTTCATTCGTCCTTGAGATTTTGTATATAATGGCCATGCATTACGATTAAACTTTCATAATGTTTTAACATACCATGGACAATACATTAAATATTATTGACTTTGAATCTATGGCTACTTCGATTTATAATTTGTGTACTGTCTAGTAAACCTGCCTAATTTATTTCCAAATTAAATAATGTTACATAGTCAGCCCTCCTGTGAATTTAAATGTCAAGGGAGATAGCCCTCCCTCCAACAATACAAACTCTACGCTCTTATAATTATAGCGACTAGAAAATGTAAAATACGCTCTTTTTTCCATTATGTAAACTTCATCTCCCCCCCCACCCCTTTGTTTACAAGTTTAATTCATTACAAATAGTTCTATCGTTCAAAAAATGTCCTTTTCCTGTTCATACTTTAAAAATGCGCTTTCTTTATCGGCTTAAATAGAACCATCTGTGCTTACAATCCATGTTACAAAAAGGGTCGGTTTTAGAAAAACAGACTTCACACGCTTGTCTTATCGCATAGATTAATGCCACATGTGTTTATCTAATTCAATACACTTTGAAAAATGAGATTGTATTTTGGTCAAATTAGACGAGAGTAAATCCTTTGAAATGCAACGCACAAGTGATGTTTGAACAATGTTGTCAATTTAAAATAGGGTCTAACGTTATAGTATACTAAAAAGTCGATATTAAAATCGTTAATTAAAGAATACTACACTAAACTCAGAATTGATATACAGCCAAATCGTATTCAAAATATTTTCTTGGGAAGAAATTTAAGTTTTGTATTAATTTTGGATTTTAGCTTGCCTTTAACAAACTTAGTCATATCTAGTTGAAACTGTGCATAAAAAAGGCATAGAGTGCTAAAAACATCAGAATCAACTTTGGAGGACAAATTATATTATGGGAAGATGTTTTTGAAATCCCCCTTCCCTCCAAACTCAAAATTTTCCAAAATTTTACTTTAGAAGCTTTTTAAATATTTCTAAAGCACTAAGAGATAGAGCGCTACAAACATCAGAATCAACTTTAGAGAACAAATTATATAATGGGAAGATGTTTTTTAAATCCCCCTCCCCCCCAAACTCAAAATTTTTCAATATTCTACTTTAGAAGCTTTTTTAAATATTTCTAAAGCACTAATAGATAGAGCACTACAAATATCAGAGTCGACTTCAGAGGACAATTTATATTATGGGAAGATGTTTTTGAAATCCCCCTTCCCCCCAAACTCAAAATTTTACAAAATTTAACTTTAGAAGCTTTTTTAAATATTTCTAAAGCAATAATATATAGAGCGCTACAAATATCAGAGTCGACTTTAGAGGATAATTTATATTATGGGAAGATGTTTTTGAAATCCCCCTTCCCCCCAAACTCAAAATTTTCCAAAATATTACTTTAGAAGCGTTTTTTTTAAATATTTCTAAAGTGCTAATAGATAGAGTGCTACAAACATCAGAATCGACTTTAGAGGACAATTTATGTCATGGGAAGATGTTTTTGAAATCCCCCCACTTCCCCCCAAACTCAAAATTTTCCAAAATTTAACTTTAGAAGCTCTTTTAGATATTTCTAAAGCACTAATAGATAGAGCGCTGCAAATATCAGAATCGACTTTAAAGAATAATTTATATTATGGGAAGATGTTTTTGAAATCCCCCTTCCCCCCAAAATCAAAATTTTCCAAAATTTTACTTTAGAAGCTTTTTTAAATATTTCTAAAGCGCTAAGACATAGAGCGCTACGAACATCAGACTCAACTTTAGAGGACAATTTATGTCATGGGAAGATGTTTTTGAAATTCCCCTTCCCCCAAAACTCAAAATTTTCAAAAGTATTACTTTAGAAGCTTTTTTAAGTATTTCTAAAGTGCTAAGACATAGAGCGTTACAAACATTAGAATAAACTTTAGAGGACAAATTATATTATAGGAAGATGTTTTTGAAATCCCCCTTCCCCCCCAAACACAAAATTTTCCAAAATTCTACTTTAGAAGCTTTTTAAATATTTCTAAAGCACTAAGACATAGAGCGCTACAAACATCAGAATCAACTTTAGAGGACAAATTATATTATGGGAAGATGTTTTTGAAATCCCCCTTCCCCCCAAACTCAAAATTTTCCATTATTATAATTTAGAAGCTTTTTTAAATATTTATAAAGCACTAATAGATAGAGCGCTACAAAAATCAGAATCGACGTTATAGGACAAAATATATTATGGGAAGATATTTTTGAAATCCCCCTTCCCCCCAAACTCAAAATTTTCCAAAATTTAACTTTAGAAGCTTTTTTAAATATTTCTAAAGCAATAAGATATAGACCGCTACAAATATCAGAATCGACTTTAGAAGATAATTTATACTTTGGGAAGATTTTTTTGAAATCCCCCTTCCCCCCAAACTCAAAATTTTCCAAAATATTACTTTAGAAGCGTTTTTTTTAAATATTTCTAAAGTGCTACAAGATAGAGCGCTACAAACATCAGAATCGACTTTAGAGGACAATTTATGTCATGGGAAGATGTTTTTGAAATCCCCCCTCTTCCCCCCAAACTCAAAATTTTCCAAAATTTATCTTTAGAAGCTCTTTTAGATATTTCTAAAGCACTAATAGATAGAGCGCTGCAAATATCAGAATCGACTTTAAAGAATAATTTATATTATGGGAAGATGTTTTTGAAATCCCCCTTCCCCCCAAAATCAAAATTTTCCAAAATTTTACTTTAGAAGCTTTTTTAATATTTCTAAAGCGCTAAGACATAGAGCGCTACAAACATCAGAATCGACTTTAGAGTAGAAGTTATGTCATGGGAAGATGTTTTTTGAATCCCCCTTGCCTCCAAAGTGAACATTTTCATAAATTTAACTTCAGAAGCTTTTTTAAACATTTTTAAAGTACTATTACATAGAGTGTTACAAACATCAAATTAAACGTTAGAGGACAATTAATCTGTAAAAGAGGAATCATTATTTCAATCTAAATTTTTCTTCTTTTTTTTAAGGAGGAGGATTCCTACAATTACTCTTCCCTTGAAAAGAGAGCAAGATGGAACGATGCCACATCGATGCAAGCTGCAAGGCCTTCCATCATCAGATATGCTGGATTCATTACACATGCTCTGGACCAGCCAATGACCAAACAACTTTTAATGCCAGGAGCCTCTCACGTTAGTTTCAGCTCTGCGCAAACCTCTATGCAACCTGGCAGAAAATTGAAAAGAGAGTGGATGGCTTCTCATAATGCATCAGCCCCGTCTACTCAAGATCGTAAGGTCGCCCCCCTTAATTCTTTTCCAGGGGTTTCAGGCATAAAAGTGTAGTGTGAATTTAGAAATGTGAGCATTTTACCTCTACCTTCTACCTGATTATAAAAATATCTACCTATTTCTTTCCAACTTTTTTTTTAGTCCTTTCTTTTCGCCATTTTTTCAACACTCTAAGAGTGTGTGTGTCAGTGATTAAAATAGTAACCCCCCGCCCCCAACTAGTTTTATAGATTTCTCTACCCTCCTCAGAGATAGCTGAACATAATGTAATTTTTATTGAATGTCAAAGAAATTACTCGTCTGCTTATTTCTGAACTTTCTGGGGGAGGGGGCGGAGACAAGTATTTACTTAAATAATGTTAGGATGGGGGAAATTGAGTTCTGAGGATGGGGTGAAAAATGGCACTTATTTAATATCAGGGTAAACATACGACTAGAAATGCTTCAGCATAAATAGGTTATTGTGTCTTTCTGAACTTTCTGGGGAGGGGGTGGGGGCAAGTATTTAGTTAAAATGAAGCTAGGAGGAATTAAGTTTTGAGGGTGGGGTGAAAAATGAACATGGTTTTTTAATTTTATAAAATAATGGTTATTTCACATAGAAAATAAATCTTGTTTTCTATAGATTAATGAATTAGCAGCGCCATCTTCATTAGATCATGAAACATCCATTTTTGGTGGACCTGAACCAATCCTCGCACCACCAATGGAGTTTAGAGATGATTGTGCATTAGTTCTAGACAATATGGAGTGGTATAGGGGTTTTCTAAATGATTGTTTTGGGGACATGGCCAGCCTAGACAATTTAACTTGTGACATTGACATGTTGGAGGACCCGGAATGGACAGATAGATTTATGCGAGAACATTTAGGTGTTGTTAGTAGTAGTGCATCTGAAGCGGGTCCTCATAAAGAAATTCCTCCACGGGACAATACAGGCTGGCTTGATCAGCTATCCCCAAACACCCTGGAATACATACTAACTGACTTAGAGGACTTCATGCCAGCTCCATCCAATGCAATTTAACAGACTGGGGGTGGTGCTATTGACAATTCTATGTCACCCCCACCATTCTGGTTAATGATAAAACTAGTAGTAGTAATAATAACGATACAGCAACATCACAAGTATCCCCTCTTCCAGATTTTTTTCTTTCCAACTCTGCCTTGCTTCATACAAAGGTCTACAGCACCAAATTCGGTGATCAATTTAACTCTCTAGTGTCAGGGGATATATTAACAGATCCCCTGGCCATTACAAATTTATATACTAATACGTTTCGAGCCATTCTTGAACAACAATTGGGGGTGTGGGGGGGGGGGCTCAGTTTAAAAGCATCAATAGCACTAAAAAAAATTTTTTTAATGAAAATGCGAGCGAACTGTATTTGAAATACTTGCACACAGAGATGTTGGCAATTCGCCCGCATTTATCAAATTATGAAGAGGTTCTTCTAAATTGGGATAATAGTATTCAAATTAAGTGGGAAAATTATAACGAGGGAGTAGTGGGTCGGTGGTTTTATTTTTTGAAAGTTCAAACGCTAATATTTGTAGATTTAAAAAGGTTTTTATTTTAGGAGGTGGGCATGGGGAGAGGGCTATAGTTTTAAAATATCTTTCAGATTTAGAGAGACGTCAGGGGGTACAACGAATCTTTTTCGATAAGAGGCTACCGTTTCAAGGATGCCTTTTTAATTGCTGCATACAGACCCCTGCACAATAATGCATCTAAGAAAAATTTGGATAAAATGGCAATTAATGGTAGGGAGGGTTCAAAGTTCCCCATAGTAGATTTTAATTATTTAAATGGTCAATTTCCCGTGACACTAAAAGGAATAGATATTTTCGAGTGGGCTAATGCACATTTAAAGATTGGTGTCACGGTATTACAGTATGAAACTGAATTTGAGGAGGTTCACCGTTCCGATAAGAAGGGCGTATTATTTCCAGTGAGGGCTCCTTCAATTGAATCAGTGGAACATTGGGTGTGGCTTCTATACACGTCACCCACAGGACCCAATTCAATTGGACATTTTAATCCAATTGCTGATATTAGTAGGGTTTTGGCGGAGGGTAAAAAGGGGAATGTATGTTATTACTGTCCAGCATGCCTCTCAATATTTCGCTCTGATTTAAAGTTAAAGCATCACATGAAACACTGTAAACGTCATGGATACCAGGCTATGGAGACGGTAAGCGGAGATAGAGCGATCTTACGTTTTAAGAATTTCCAAAACACGCTCCTACAGAGCAATAAGATCGTTTTAGACTGCAAAGCGAAACTCTCAGACGTGTACGATTCGTCAAATCCAAATCGTGTTAAAATACATGAAGCCATAGGGGTCTCTTACGCTCACGCGCAATGAGATTCCAATGATACCATGCAAGTGCTGGATGTAGTTGAGATGTTGGGTGACGGTGAAGACTACATGCGCTCGGCATTGGTCAGTCTAATCAAAACAGCGAACGGTGCAATTTCGCGCCTTCGTTACACACACTATCCTATGCTCCTATCATCAGATGACAGATTGGCCATTAAAAATCGTAAAATATGTTGGGTTTGCAAGGGGGAGTTTGATGATGGTGTTGGGAATGGGGAGAGGAGGAAGGTGAACGACCATGATCATTTATGGCAGGAATTTACATCGGGGGGGGGGAGTAACTTTAGGAGGGTAGCACATCAGTAGTGCAATTTAAACGTTAGAAGGCAATATTTCGTGCCTGTTTTTATACACAATTCCAATTACAACTTAAAGTTTGTTCTACCGGCGTTGGCCCACATTGCCAAGGGTGGAGTTGTACATGACGCATGGATAAATGGTTCTTTTTCATATAATAGCATACCCAAATCATCGGAGAAGCTACTGCTGCTAGAATTCATGTAGAAAACAGTTGACAAGGATAATACGTGCCTGAATAAAATCCGTTTTTCAGACTCTTTCAGCTTCTTCCCCAAATCCTTAAGTCAATTGATTCAGGTACAAAAAAGTGACAATTTTGATAGCTTCCCCCTCCTCAAACAGCGCTTCCCTTATGATGAAATGTATGATTTATTAACGTGTAAGGGTATATATCCATATGATTATTAAAACTCTGGCTCGAGGCTAGATGAGGTGTCATTACCGCCCATTGAAGCTTTTTACAATTCTCTTACTGAGAGTGAGTGCACCACTAGCGACTACAAATTTGCTAAGAGGGTTCGGCTAAAGGGCGGATGTAAAAATGGGTAGGATTATTATAAACTATACTTGGCCAGTGACCTACTCACTCTTCTGGACATTGTGTGCAAAAATACGGATAAAATCTAAGGTGAATTTGGGTTGGATTTAGGCTATTATTTATCCACTCCTCATCTGGTAATGGACTTGATACTTAAAATCAGAAAAGAAGAAATAGGTCTGATTGCCGATGTGGATCAGCATCTGTTTGTAGAGAGATCAATGAGGGGTGGGTATGTTTTTCACGGGGACTGTATCATGAAAAATGATCCGACCGGACAGCACACCGATGAAAAGTCAGACGCAGTTTTTTGGATATGAATTCCCTTTACCCATCGGCAATGTCTCACTACTGTTTGCCGTGTGGCAATTATAAATGGCTTAACAATCCATGTTCTTCGAATTTCCCCGACATTGCTAGTGTTGAGATACCCATGGAAATCCATGACTCGGTAAAAGACTTTGTTTTTCCGTGCATAAATAAACCGGTGGGTAGGGACTCTCTGAGCCCCTACAATTTATCTTTAGTAGAGAATGGGAGTATGCACTGGGTACCTTCAAAACAAAAACTAATTGCCGACCTCAATCCGAAACAGAATATCGTTGTTCATCACGTGCTATTGAAATGGATGGTGTCCAATGGTTTCAAGGTCACAAAGATTCATAGAGCCCTCCAATTTGATCAAAAGCCTAACATGAAAACGTTTATTGACACCTTAGTCAGTAAGCGTTCACAAGCGAAAATGAAAGTTGAAAAATAAGTCTATAAACTCATTTTGAACTCAGCTTTCGGTAAAATATGCGAAAGCGTAAGAAACATAAGTCGATGTGACATTGTAACCAATCCCAAAGATTGTGCTCAAATCATTGCGGATCCAAACTTCACATCGTTCAAAATCATAGACTCTAATATGGTGCTCCTACATCGCAAGAAAAGAAACATTGTTTTAAATAAAAATATTGCGGGTGGGAGTGCAATAACTGAAATATCTAAGAAACTCATGTTGTCATTTTATTATAATGTATGCAAGGTAAACTGGCCGATTGAGGGACAAGTTCAAGTGTATTACGGGGACACTGTTTCACTCCTGTTAAAAGTCAAAACTGAAAATCTATTGAATGGTTTGGAAAATGGCGAGTACATTAGCTCATGAATGGTCTACACTAATTGGGATGAATCCCGCTACCCAGAGCTAGTGAAACAACAGGCCCCAAATCAATTGTTAATGTTAAAATCTGAAACGGGTAGCGATCTGATATCCAGTGGTGTGTTCCCTGGACCGAAGGTATACTGTGTGGAAACGCACAACAAGGATATCAAACAAGTTTGCAAGGGGGTACCTACACACTCTGTAAAAAATAATTTCGACATGAGTGTGTATAGAAACTGTGTGGAACGTAGTTTTTGTCCCAAGAGCGAAAGTCATGGTGATTCGCTCTTTACAATTTAAAAACCACACAGTTAGAGTTGAGAAAAACGCCATGTCGGCCATTTTGGACAAAGTCTATGTACTTGAGGATGGTTTGAAACTCTCTCGAAACTCTTGAACTCCTTGTATTATACTTTTGAACACTTGAAACTGGTAGAAAAAGACTATTAAAGCAAAGCGGGCAGCAAATCAATGGGTAAAACCGCTAAAGCATAACGGGCAAAGGGCAGCGAAGAATTTGGCTGCTTAAACACAAAAATAGCATTGAAAAATTTCAATAGACCGAAAAAGGGTACTTTACAGAGTTTATCATACTTGGACTTCATTGAAGAACGTTTATAGCACTCTTAGTCAGCGCTCTCACCACTTTATTTTGAAGTACTCTGAACTCATGAAGATGAAAGTAGTAAGAGTATATAAGATTTGACGATTACATTGACGGTTACAAGAATATACAGTGCAAAGGTTTGACGCCTACAAGAATATGCAGTACAGTTTCTCGTGCACATTGCAAAAAGCGACCAATCCTTTACCTATAAAGTGGTCAAACACGTTTTGAGAGTATAGTTGAGATTGTATAACACAACCAGACTGGTTTTTGAGACAACACCCATTTTTTAGGGCCAATCAGAGAGAGAGTGGAGGTTATTCTATATACGATAACTTGATTGGTAATTGGATTCAAATAAAAGGAGTGATTTTCATTGCAATTCATATTAGTAAGAGAATTGAATTCAGAGAGAATAGTTTATTTGAGAGGATATTAGTAGAGAAAATCAGTGGAGCATTTACGCTATTGGAGATTGATGGTGGAGCCGGCAGCAGCAAAGATATACGTGTACCAAATGTGGCTGTGGAAATAACCGGAGGCTGTAGACTATGCCTTGAATGGGACGATATGTATGCTAGATACGTGATATCATTAAGCAAATTTAAGCTGGAGGAACAATTATGTTTTGCTGCGAAACTGAATATTGTGCATATAAATAGACTTCAGGCAGCATTAGATACGCTAGTGAAATATATTGATGAGAACAAAATGCATCAGTGAATATTATTGTTGTAATTATGCTCAATAAAATTGATCCTAAATCAAAGGTATTTTTCTTTGTATAGTAGTCTAGCGTATATTTTTTAGAGTAGAAAAAAAATCTGGTTAGTCTGAAGTTAGTTGTGAGAGTGTTAGAACTCTAAAAAATGGATAGATTTCAGAAAGAGCGAATCATGGGGAATCTAGTGCATATGGAAAAACGTTTGATTCTAGATGATGATTTTCTAGAGCTGTCTATTCAAAGGAAGATATTATCTCAGGGAATGCTTGTCGATATAATGAAAACTGATTCTCTATCATTAGACTATTGCATGAAGCTTCTAATTGTTGTCCAAATGCTTTTACACAATTTATTGATATATTAATCACGACACGGCAAAATGATATTGTGGATATGCTTTTAAACACTAGTTTAGAAATTTAGGACTTTTTCATGAAAAAGTTGGTGTTCAAGGATGATTTACTCCTCTCTCTCTCTCTCTATCCCACTCAATTTGTTGTTGTTGCTAGCTCAGTTTCATTGTGACAGTGAGAGTGTCAACGCATGAAAAAAATTTCCTTACATGTCCACTATGTATTTACACACTGGGAAGCTGATCATCATGTGAGAATTGCACAATGATTGATGAGTATGATGAAAAGTGTAGATTATGCAACCCGTTTAAATTGCATAGAGGATATGCTGTACAAATTAAAGGTTGCAATTCCTGTCTTGAAGAGGTGTGTGACTCTCATCCTAGAGGGTACCTATGCTCAAATTGCCACTATGATAAATGTAATCAATGGGAGAATACATATCCCGGTAGGATTGGAAAGAATCCTAAGTGTGATTTTAGTTTATTGCTACGAGATTGGTATTGGTATTAGATTGTTCTGGGAGGAGGAGCTGGGTCAGCGATTCAACTGTTGGAACCGCAAAAGAATACGGTTTCTAGGTCATCGTTGTGAAGACAATGGGTGTTATGATTATAAGCCCACTGATTTTTATTTGGCTGTGACGGAATGTGATTCGACACTTGAGGACACTGTTTAAAATAAACAAATTGAAACATGTGAATTCTACAGAATGAATGAGAATAGTAACATTGACTATACAAAGAGATATGACAAGAGTAAAGTTACACTCTACTGTAGAAAATGTGATCCTGACATTGCAACACATCAGGATCAGTATACTGTGAATTCGGATAATCTATTTGCATTAGTTGTTCTCGACAAATACCTATACCTAGTAGAAGATGAAATCTAAAGAGTAGAAAAGTCATTTTTATCATGTATATACATTTTTTTCATTTATTAATAAAAGATTTCACATACATTTTTAGAATATTTTATTCGTTGGGCACTAAAATCAATATTAAACACGCTTGTAAGTATATTTTCCACTAGAAAGTCGTTCAATCGAGGTAAGTAAACTTAGATGTCGAGAAACTGCTTGTAGGTATAGCCACGACATCTGAACATGAAAAAGAGTAGTGCATGAAAGCCACTTGTCTTAGTCGTTAAATCCTGTACTCTTCGTTGAGTTTGAATAATAGTTTTCCCACTGGTTTCAATGAAGTTGCTGATGTATCGAGTGTAGAATTTATACGATAGGCCAAGAGGATAAAAAAATTCAATATTTTTCGCAGTTTGAAAGATGCGTAGCCAATGGCATGTCTTCAAAGTCGATGGACTGCTATTAACAATGATTAGGGTTTTGTTAACACTTGGAATTTTTCAATGAAGTCCGATTGGTATGCAATAGGACTTGTACTGGGACATGTATGGATCCATACTAAATACGTTGATTATTTGGTTTTTGTTCATGGTGCTAGGTCTAGTAGAACACTGCCGTCAGGTGTGATTTCCCAATAGGTTTAAAATTGACTCAATGATATTAGCGTGATACTCTCAGTCAAAGTATCGGCAAATGTACATTCTAAACATACATTCCCTGTTCGTACTATGCTCATATCCTGAGTCCCCGACAAATCCAAAACAATTACACCGTGATTTTTTGAAAAGATTGAATCGGCTTTTTCATTTTCAAATAGTTGAGATTCATAATCTAAAGATTGCAGAGCCAATTCGTACAGAGTTCTATAGGATTTTTTGTAAAGTGATAGAGTGTACAGTGGAATCCCTTTCACTTTGCACACAAGGCTTGATATACCAAAAAAAATTAAAATCGTGGGGGATTCAGTCCAGGATCCAACGGCACTGCCACTCTTCACAAAGGCCAAAGCGAATTTTGATGGGATTTCTCCATTGATAAATGATGAATCGGTATAGCTACGAGAGCCGGTGGCAATGTGACGTTGATTGGTGATCGTATAGGCGACAAGAAATTTAATGTTGTTGCCAATGGCTCTTAGCTTTTCCACTGCCAATGCATCAGAGCTCATAACCTGTGGTTTTAGAACGTGGAGAATTGCCGATGTGATAATGACAATTGCATCGGGTGCTGCAGAAAGTCTTTTTCTCAAAATGAAATTCAATGGGGCCAGTTGCAACTTTATGTAAATCTTGACATTGGGGGGTAACCATTGGAATATATTGAATATCTCATGATTTAATTTTCCAACCAGATGATACTCCTGGCTCACTGCAGTAGTCAAGTCGCCGTCAGTATCAACACCTGATCGATATTCATAGCCCAATGATTGTCCTCTCAACTCCTTGTATGCCTTTGGTGTCATCATCATAAATTGTATGTAGCTTGCATAGTTGGATAAATTATTGCTAGTGCTCACCAATGTTCCATTAATAAATACAGTAATTTATTTGAAAAGGTTGTGTAGAATACAGTTTTCGTAGGAGAGACCATCGGCAGCAGTTGGAGTTGTATTATCTGACTTTTTCTTCACCGCAACATTTGAATCAATAAATGTTGATGACAAATCAATGAAATAGTCTTCATTGGAAAATATTTGAAAGTGTATATTTTCGGAGAGGGGTTGCTGGGGGTGAAATTGTTCATAGTAGCCATACTTGACACTGACATCAACATTTTCAGCATTGAATAGATTCAATGAGGAACTGATTGATGGATGTGATTCCTTGTGGGGGAGATAAGTCATCTTAAGAGAAGAAATCCTTCTTTGATCTAACAGTCTTTTTCTTTTTCTTCTTCTGCTTATTGGTCTTCCTTGTTTTATTTTTCAAAGTCCTTGTTGATGTCCTTCGCTTTCCGCCTGGGTGGAGACTGATGAGTGAATGACGCGCACGCATCCTTTTCAATCCCTTCTCATTTTGCTGAGATTTTAATTCCTCACTAATAGCTCTTGCTGAAGATCTAATATTTTCCTTAACACTCTCCTTGAAATTCTTACCCGACCCCCCGTCCTGTAGTGTTGAGGCAGAAAAATTTGATGCAGCAGGTACAAGATATTTTCTGGCAAGGGGTAGTGCAGAACGGAATAGCCCAGAAAACCAGCTACCAAGACCATAGCCAGACATTGTTGTACGCCCCTTGTAGTAGTCCAATTCATTGCCTATTTGACGTGGACTCAGAGCACCAACATAGCAATCAATATCTGGACAGACAAATGGAATTCTTCTACTGTTCATTTTAGGTGATGGTGTCACCAATTATGGGTCGAAAATGACATGTAGTCACTGCTAAGCCTTTTGTTATTGCTAGAGGATCACCCAATTCACTTCTTAGTGTTAACTGACAGAGTTCCAAATACGAAGTGTTTACCGGAACATACTGAAGATGCTTTATATTATAGTGATGAACAAGTTCATGAGTTGTTTTTCGTTCAAGAACACGTAGGAGGGGGACATTTGAATTACCAACTCTCGATGTTTCCACAAAGGATGCATAGAGAAATATGAAACAGTCCGAGGCGAAACCAGGTGGATAATCAGCAAAAATAACTTGATCCCTCCCGTAAACGGTGTCAACGTTTTTCGCGTTGATCATATTCTGTTTAAAGATTTAATATTTCGCTAGAACTTAAATCCACATGTCAAATTGAAATATATTGAATACGATAATATGACAGATTTATGTCGTACAATCAATAGAAGAATGTTATATCGCAAGAATGGCACATTCCATTTTAATTATTCATTGAAACACGATAAGATTTACGTTACCTCACCTGTTGACACTGAAATAATTATTCTCAATGATAATATGAGAGACGTTCTTGGCTTTAAACAGAATATGATCAACGGGAAAAACGCTGACACCGTTTACGGGAGGGATCAAGTCATTTTTGCTGATTATCCACCTGGTTTATCCAACGGGAAAAACGCTGACACCATTTACGGGAGGGATCCAGTCATTTTTGCTGATTATCCACCTGGTTTTGCCTCGGACTGTTGCATATTTCTCTACGCATCCTTTGTGGAAACATCGAGAGTTGGTAATTCAAATGTCCCCCTCCTACGTGCTCTTGAACGAAAAAAAATCATGAATTTCTTCATCACTATAATATAAAGCATCTTCAGTATGTTCCTGAAAACAGTTCGTATTTGGAACTCTGTCAGTTAACACTAAGAAGTGAATTGGGTGATCCTCTAGAAATAACAAAAGGCTTAGCGGTGATTACATATCATTTTCGACCCATTGTCGGTGACACCAGCACCTAAAATGAACAATAAAAGAATTCCATTTGTCTGTCCCGATATCGATTGCTATGTTGGTGCTCTGAGTCCACGTCAAATAGGCAATGAATTGGACTACTACAAGGGGCGTACTACAATGTCTGGCTATGGTCTTGGTAGCTGGTTTGCTAGGCTATTTCGTTCTGCACTACCACTTGTCAGAAAATATCTTGTACCTGCTGCATCAAATTTTGCTGCCTCAAAACTACAGGACTGGGGGTCGGGCAAGAATTTCAAGGAGAGTGTTAAGGAAAATATTAGATCTTCAGCAAGAGCCATTGGTGAGGAATTAAAATCTCAGCAAAATGAGAAGGGATTGAAAAGGATGCGTGCGCGTCATTCACTCATCAGTCTCCACCCAGGCGGAAAGCGAAGGACATCAACAAGGACTTTGAAAAATAAAAGAAGGAAGACCAATAAGCAGAAGAACAAAAAGAAAAAGACTGTTAGATCAAAGAAGGATTTCTTCTCTTAAGATTACTTATCTCCCCCACAAGGAATCACATCCATCAATCAGTTCCTCATTGAATCTATTCAATGCTGAAAATGTTGATGTTGGTGTCAAGTATGGCTACTATGAACAAGTTCACCCCCAGCAACCCCTCTCGGAAAATATACACTTTCAAATATTTTCCAATGAAGACTATTTCATTGATTTGTCATCAACATTTATTGATTTAAATGTTGCGGTGAAGAAAAAGTCAGATAATACAACTCCAACTGCTGCCGATGGTCTCTCCTACGAAAACTGTATTCTACACAACCTGTTCAAACAAATTACTGTATTTATTAATGGAACATTGGTGAGCACTAGTAATAATTTATCCAACTATGCAAGCTAAATACAATTTATGATGATGACACCAAAGGCATACAAGGAGTTGAGAGGACAATCATTGGGATATGAATATCTATCAGGTGTTGATACTGACGGTGACTTGACTACTGCAGTGAGCCAGGAGTATCATCTGGTCGGAAAATTAAATCAAGAGATATTAAATATATCCCAATGGTTACCCCCCAATGTCAAGATTTACATAAAGTTGCAACTGGCCCCATCGAATTTCATTTTGAGAAAAACACTTTCTGCAGCACGCGATGCAAATGTCATTATCACATCGGCAATTCTCCACGTTCGAAAACAACAGGTTATGAGCTATGTTGCATTGGCAGTGGAAAAGCTAAGAGCCAATGGCAACAACATTAAACTTCTTGTCCCCCATACGATCACCAATCAACGTTATATTACCACCGGCTCTCATAGCTATAGCGATTCATCATTTATCAATGGAGAGATCCCATCAAAATTCGCTTTAGCCTTTTTGAAGAGTGGCAGTGCTGTTGGATCCTGGACTGAATCCCCCCACGAATTTAATTTTTTCGGTCTATCTAGCCTTGTGTGCAAAGTGAATGGTATTCCACTGTACACTCTATCATTTGACAAAAAATCCTATAGAACTCTATACGAGTGTGACCATGCAATCCCTAGATCATGACTCTCAACTATTTTGAAAATGGAATAACCGACTTAATATTTTCAAAAACTCATGGTGTAATTGTTTTGGACATGTCGGGGACTCAGGATGTGAGCATAGTACGAACAGGGAATGTATGTTTAGAGTGTACATTTGCCGATGCTTTGACTGAGAGTATCACGCTAATATCATTGAGTCAATTTTAAACCTATTGGGAAATCACACCCGACGGCAGTGTTCTACTAAACCTAGCACCATGAACACAAGCCAAATAATCAACGTATTTAGTATGGATCCATACATATCCCAGTACAAGTCTATTGCATACCATTGAACTTCATTGAAAAGATTCCATGTGTTAACAATACCCAAATCATTGTTAATACCAGTACATCAACTTTGAAGACAGGCCATTGGCTATGCATCTTTCAAACAGCAAAGAATATCGAATTTTTTGATCCTCTTGGTCTATCGTATAAATTCTACACTCCATACACCAGCAACTTTATTGAAAGCAGTGGAAAAACTATTATTCAAAATCAACGAAGAGTACAGGATTTAACGACTAAGACATGTCGCTTTCATGCACTACTCTTTTTCATGTTCAGATGTCGTGGCTATACCTACAAGTAGTTTCTTGATATCTAAGTTTACTTACCTCGATTGAACGACTTTCTAGTGGAAAATATACTTATAAGCGTATTTAATATTGATTTTAGTGTCCTACTAATAAAATATTATAAAAATTTTTGTGAAATCTTTTATTAATAAATGAAAAAAATTTATACACATGATGAAAACAACTTTTCTACTCTTAGATTTCATCCTATACTAGATATAGGTATTTGTCGAGAACAACTAATGCAAGTAGATTATCCGAATCCAGAGTATACTGATCCTGATGTGCTGCAATGTCAGGGTCACATTTTCTACAGTAGAGTGTAACTTCACTCTTGTCATATCTGTTTGTATAGTCAATGTTACTATTCTCATTCATTCTGTAGAATTCACATGTTTCAATTTGTTTATTTGAAGCTATGTCACAAACAGTGTCCTCAAGTGGCGAATCACATTCCGTCACAGCCAAATAAAAATCAGTAGGCTTATAATCATAACACCCATTGTCTTCACAACGATGACCTAGAAACCATATTCTTTTGTTGTTCCAACAGTTGAATCGCTGACCCGGCTCCTCCTCCCAGAACAATCTAAAACCATGACGAAACCAATCTCTTAGCAATAAACTAAAATCACGGTTAGGATTCTTTCCGATCATACCGGGATATGTATTCTCCCATTGATTACATTTATCATAGTGGCAATTGGAGCATAGGTGCCCTCTAGGATGAGAGTCATACACCTTTTCAAGACCGGAATTGCAACCTTTAATTTGTACAGCATATCCTCTACGCAATTTACACGGGTTGCATAATCTACACTTTTCATCATACTCATCAATCATTGTGCAATTCTCACATGATGATCAGCTGCCTAGTGTGTACATACATAGTGGACATGTATGGAACATTTTTTCATGTGTTGACACTCTCACTGCCACAATGAAACGTAGCTAGCAACAACAACAAAGTGAGTGGGATAGAGAGAGAGAGAGGAGTAAATCATCCTTGAATTCCATTTTTCTCATGAGAAAAAACTCCTAATTTTCTAAACTAATGTTTAAAAGTATATCCACAATATCATTTTATTGTGTCATGATTAATATGTCAATAAATTGTGTAAATGCATTTGGACCACAACGTAAAAGCTTCATGCAATAGTCTAATGGTGGAGAATCAGATTTCATTATATCGACAAGCATTCCCTGAGACAATATCTTCCTTTGAATAGACAGCTCTAGAAAATCATCATCTAGAATCAAACGTTTTTCCATATGCACTAGATTCCCCATGATTCACTCTTACTGAAATCTATCCATTTTTTAGAGTCCTAACACTCTCACAACCAACTTCAGACTAACCAGATTTTTTTTCCTACTCTAAAAAATATACGCTAGTCTACTATACAAAGAAAAATACCTTTGATTATAGGATCAATTTTATTGAGCATATTTACAAAAATAATATTCACTGATGCATTTTGTTCTCATCAATATATTCCACTAGCGTATCTAATGCTGCCTGAAGTCTATTTATATGCACAATATTCAGTTTCGCAGCAAAACATAATTGCTCCTCCAGCTTAAATTTGCTTGATGATATAACGTATCTAGCATACATATCGTCCCATTCAAGGCATAGTCTACAGCCTCCGGTTATTTCCACAGCCACGTTTGGTACTCGTATATCTTTGCTGCTGCCGGCTCCACCATCAATCTCCAATAGCTTAAATGCTCCACTCATTTTCTCTACTAATATCCTCTCAAATAAACTATTCTCTCTGAATTCAATTCTCTTACTAATATGAATTGCAATGAAAATCACTTCTTTTATTTGAATCCAATCACCAATCAAGCTATCGTATATAGAATAACCTCCACTCTCTCTCTGATTGGCCCTAAAAAATGGGTGTTGTCTCAAAAACCAGTCTGGTTGTGTTATACAATCTCAACTATACTCTCAAAACGTGTTTGACCACTTTATAGGTAAAGGATTGGTCGCTTTTTGCAATGTGCACGTGAAACTGTACTGCATATTCTTGTAGGCGTCAAATATTTGCACTGTATATTCTTGTAACCGTCAATGTAGTGGTCAAATCTTATATACTCTTACTACTTTCATCTTCATCAGTTCAGAGTACTTCAAAATAAAGTGGTGAGATAGCTGACTAAGAGTGCTATAAACGTTCTTCAATGAAGTCCAAGTATGATAAACTCAGTAAAGTACCCTTTTTTGGTCTATTGAAATTTTTCAATGCTATTTTTGTGTTTAAGCAGCCAAATTCTTTGCTGCCCTTTGCCCGTTATGCTTTAGCGGTTTTGCCCATTGATTTGCTACCCGCTTTGCTTTAATAGTCTTTTTTCTACCAGTTTCAAGTGTTCAAAAGTATAATACAAGGAGTTCAAGTCGGTTTGGTTACAACTCACGCCAGAGTGGCCAGTACTCGATCACAGTTTTCTGTACGCCATGTTTTCCAAAGAGCCTCGTATAGTTTGCTACGGTATATTATGCAGGAATAAAATCCGAATGAGTTCCAAAAGCTGCCAAGAGACTATTATTTCAAAGTTTATGAAAGGGTAGGTGAAGAGTTTTCTGGTTTCTTTACATTTTAAATAAAAAAAAAATTAAAGGATTTTTTGGTTTGATGGATTGAAGACGCGAGGTGTCAAAGAGTTTGTTTGTTTTTGTTGTCTTTGGTGGTTGATTGGCGTCACCTTGTATAGCTTAACGTTTATTTAGGCCAAGTGGAGTGAATATTTACCTTACCAAGATTTGATTAGGTTTTTTAATATTTATTGTATATTTTTTATTTATTTTGGTGAAAACTTCGTTTACCTATACTACAATTCGTTTTATAATGAGGGGATTTAACTCATATTGACACGCTCTTCTCTCTTAAGATTTCAAAAGATGAAGAATATTCAAAATCTTTCTGCTTCTAATCATAAAAAGAGAAAAATTGCTTCGGTACCAAATTCAAAAATATGTCAGAATTGAAAAGAAATAAATTAATTTTATTTACGTATGTAGCAAAATATGATTTATGGTCTATTAATTCAACAAACAGGCTTCCATTTGGAATTATTGGTAAATCACAGAGAAACAAAGTGGCTACTTGTTAAGGATTAAATAAAAAAAACAATTTTCTTAACTGAAAGCAAGGAGCGACATTAATACTTAAAACGAACAGAAAAAATTCCGTATAAGAAAAGGGTTGTCCCCTCCTCAACGCCTCACTCTTTGCTCAAAAGTTTTTTTTATATTATTGTTTAAAAAAATAGAGTTTGTGAAAAAGAGTCAAACTTTAGCGTAAAGAGCGACACGTTGAGGAGGAGACAGCCCCTTTATATACGGAATAACTTCTATTCGTTTTAAGTTTTAATGACGCTCCTACTTTCAGTTTAAAAAACTTGTTTTGTTTTTTTTAACTTCTGAATGTTTTTGAATTAATGCAGGTTTTGATTTTGGCTCACCGTATATGAATATTTAAAACCAAATTTGCATATTAATTCTACTTTTTATTGGCTAAATGGCTTTCTTGAAAGTTGTTTAATTTTATTTACCAACGTTTTTATTAGTAATAAATATACGTAACTTATGAATTAACTTATGCAAGGAGCTTCTATATTCGTATATTTTTATTACGTATGTTAGGGGGTTCGTCCCCAGTCAATAGCTCGCCCTTTACGCTAGAGTTCAAATTTTTTTTCCAGTTCTTGAAAAATTACCCCTTAATCACAAACGCCGTTAATTATAATACATAGCTCTTTTGAAACTACTAAAACAAACTTTAGCGTAAAGAGTAAGGTATTGACTAGGGGGTGACTCAATCATGTACTTAATGGTTTCTGTTCGTTTTAAGTTTTGATGTTGAAAAGTTTTCAGTTGAAATGTTTTTCAGTTGAAAACTTGTTTTTTTATGTTTAATTTCTGATCGGTTTTTTAAATAATTCTTGGAAATCCAGCACCCCCTTCATAAAAATGGCCCTTCCCCCATGAAAACTTCCTCCATGAAAATATTCTCCCACGTAACTCCCAACCCCCCACTACCAGAAAAAATCCCCCCTGAAAACGTCTGTATGCTTCCCAACAACCAATACTATATGTAACTGGACAAAGTTAATAGCTTGCAGCCCTTCCCCTGGGGACTATGGAGGAACAAATCATCCTCAAAGATAGGGTTATTATATTTTCGACCATGCTGAACAAAATTGCTATCTCAAAATTTTGATCGCGTGACTTTGGGAAAAAATGAGCGTTGGAGGGAGCCTAGTTCCCCTCCACTTTTTAGTCACTTAAAAAGAACACTCAAACTTTTAATTCCCGTTCGAATGAGCCCTCCCGCTATATTCTAGGACCACTGGGTCGATACGATTACCCATGAGAAAAAAACTATGACTTTTAGGGATTGTTTCCCCTTTTTTTTGAAAATAAGGCAAATTTTCTCCGGCGTGTAACTTTTGATGGGTAAGGCTGATGAAACTTATATATGAAACTTATGTGTTTGAAATTAACATGAAAATCTGATTCTTTTGATGTATCTATTGGTATCAAAATTTTATTTTTAGAGTTTCAGTTATTATTCAGCTGGGTCGCTCCTTACTTAAAGTTCGTTACCATGAACTGTTTGACTGTAGAAGATATTGTGACTCAAAAACCGTCTTTTAGCTTTATTGGCTTAGAACATCCCACAGACAAACCAATCTGGCGGAATTTAACTATTTTTCTTTGCATAAAATTTCACAGAGAATTACAAGAGATCCAATTGGGTTTTAAAAGGTGGATTTATTTCACTTTCCTTGCTGACCTATGCTTCAAGAATAATATGATTACAGAAAAAAAAAAAAAAAAAAAAAAAAAAAAAAAAAAAATACAACTGATGGAAACAGTAGTAAGAGTGTACGCACTTTAAAATCCACGTTGAATTACACATGAATATGCGTGTAGTTTAACCGGTACATCGACTTATCAGGGCCATTCACATATTATTACGAACGGTACTTGCCCTACCAAACAGGTTTTCTAATGTGACACTCATTTTTTTTTTAGGTCAGTCAGTTAGAGAGAGCTGGCGGTCACACTAACTTGATTAGTAGTTGGATTTGGATATAAGGAGTAATTTTCATTGTAGTTCATGTTAGTAAGAGAATTGAATTCAGAGAGAGAATAGTCTATTCGAGAGGATATTACTGGAGAAAAAAATTAGTGGTGAATTTAAGATAGTGGCTATTAATGACGGAATCGGTAGCAGCAGCAGCAGCAACGATATACAAATACCCAATGTAGATGTGGAAATAACCATTGGGTTTAAAGTATACCTTGAATGGAACATTATGTATGCTCGATACGTGAAAACATTAAGCAAGTTTAAGCAGGAGGAGCAACTATGTTTTGCTGGAAAAGTGAATATTCTCCATATAAATAAACTTCGGTCAGCATTAGATGTCATATCGAAATATATTGATGAGAACAAAATGCATCAGTGAATTTTATTATTTTAATTATGTTCAATAAAAATGTTTCTAAATCAATGGTATTTTTTTATTTCTATAGTAGACTAGCATACATTTTCTAGAGTACAAAAAAAAATTCTGGTTAGTCTAAATTTGGTTGTGAAAGACTTAGGACTCTAAAAAAAAATGAAAGGATTCGAGAAAGAGTGAATCATGACGAATCTAGTTCTTATTGACAAATATTTGATTCTAGATTATGATTTTCTAGAGTTGCCTATTAAAAGGAAGATATTTTCTTAGGGACTCCTTGTTGATATAATGAAAACTGATTCTCCGTCATTAGACTATTGTATGAAGCTTCTACGTCGTGGTCCAAATGCATTTGCACAATTTATTGATATATTGATCACGACACGGCAAAATGATATTGTGGATATGCTTTTAAACATTAGTTTAGAAATTTAGGACTTTTTTCATGAGAAAGATGTTGCTCAAGGATGATTTACTCCTCTTTCTCTCTATCTCAGACAAGTAAGCTATCTAGTACTTTCAGTCCTACATTCACGCCTAAGGCCATAGGGAATATCACACCTACATTCAACCCTACAAGAATATGCTCAAAAGTGTACGCACTTTCACACCTACGCCTGAGGCATGGATATGCGTGTAGTTTAACCGGTACATTGACTTCCCAGGGTCAGTCGCCTATTACTACGAACGGTACTTGCCCTACCAGCCGGGTTTCTGCAAAGTGTTATGGGCTTCATTGAAAAAATACCAGTTTAAAAAAAAAAATAAACATGTATCCATGATCTTTCTTCTGGCAAAAAAATACAAATTCCAATCAAAACTGGTCAAACGTGTTAATAACCTGTAAGTTATAGCTATCTGATAACTCGTTCAGTATCGCATGTATTATTAGTGGTATCAATGGTATTTCATTTGCGTAAAGCTATCTCGATTTGCCAAAACTTTTATCGTTCGCATAAAACTAGCTCAATTTGCAAAAATGGTATTCCATTTGCGTAAATCTGCTCTGAATGTCCTTAATGAGGATATAAATAATATAGAATGGCATTGTGACTTGACCTAGCTTTACCTCTCCGATGTGGCCTGTATAATACACAAGTAACGTTTGAAAAGTATTGTAAATTTAAAATAGGATCTTACGTTCCCTTCGTCCCCCCATTTCTGAGGGGCAGGGGATAGTAGGAGAGGGGGAGGGGGAGTCAATTTTGGAGATTTCTGATAACAAGTACCATTCATTGCGATCGTAGCTCTATGTTGGCTCGTTTTAAATACTTCAGCTTATCTATTCATTTGTGTTAAATAAAAATCTTGAATCTGGAAAATGAAAAAAATAAGTATTTAAACAAAATGTACGATGCTGCTAATTAAAGAATAGTAGGCTACACTCAAAATTGTTTGCATGAGGGTTCAGTTAAAGAGGTCTCACTTGCACGAGGGTTCAGATGCATGGGGGTTCACTTGCTTAGGGTTCAGTTACACGGGGATTCAGTTACAATGGAACCCACACAAAAACAATGGGGCACACACAAAAGCCAAACGAATGACATTGCGACTTGACCTAGCTTTACCTCTCCGATGTGGTCTGTATAATACACATCTGGGGATTTAGTTTTTAGTTTAAAAAATGCTAGGATGACTTGAGTTTTGTGGGTAGGGTGAAAAATGGTACTTATTCAATATTAATATAGAATGTCATTGTGACTTGACCTAGCTTTACCTCTCCGATGTGGTCTGTATAATACACAAGTAACGGTTGAAAAGTATTGTCAATTTAAAATAGGATCTAACGTCCCCTTCGTTCCCCCATTTCTGCGGGGGTGGGGAGGGTAGGAGCGGGGGCGGGGGAGTCAATTTTGGAGATTTCTGATAACAAGTACCATTCATTGCAATTGTAGCTCTATGTTGGCTCGTTTTAAATACTTCAGCTTGTCTATTCATTTGTGTTAAATAAAATCTTGAATCTGGAAAATGAAAAAATAAGTATTTAAACAAAATGTACGATGCTGCTAATTAAAGAATAGTAGGCTACACTCAGAATTGTTTGCATGAGGGTTCAGTTAAAGAGGTCTCACTTGCACGAGGGTTCAGATGCATGGGGATTCACTAGCTTGGGGTTCAGTTACACGGGGATTAAGTTACAGTGGAACCCACACAAAAACAATGGGGCACACACAAAAGCCAAATTAGCCCAGTGACTTTTGAACCAAAACCACGCTTTTCTGACTGAAAATATACATTATAGTCAGAGAATCATGTATTGAAGATATTTTCTATAATTTCGTCTGAAAAATAGGAGTTCACGCTTAAAAAGTTCTATTAAGAGCTATTTTTATGGAAATGGTTCATGTCTTTTGCAAAGTTAGCCATAGCTAGTTGAAACTCTTCATAAATATCTTCATTTTTAGCCTAATTGCGTAGGTACTAAATGAACATTGAACATCTTTACTTATTTTTTGTGAAGTCGCTAGAAAATAGATTGTCTTTAGAAAACTTAGCCATAGCTAGTTGAAACTCTATATAAATATCTTCTTTTTTAGCCTAATTGCGTAGGTACTAAAGGAACATTGAACATTTTTTCTGATTTTGTGTGTTTCGCAAGAAAATAGCTGGTCTTTAGCAAACTTAGCCATAGCTAGTTGAAACTCTACATAAATATCTTCATTTTTTAGCCTAAGTGCGTAGGTACTAAAGGAACATTGAAAATTTTTTTCTGATTTTGTGTGTTTTCGCAAGAAAATAGCTGGTCTTTAGCAAACTTAGCCATAGCTAGTTGAAACTCTACATAAACATCTTCATTTTTAGCCTAATTGCGTAGGTACTAAAGGAACATTGAACATTTTTTCTGATTTTGTGTGTTTTCTCAGAAAAATAGCTGGTCTTTAGCAAACTTAGCCATAGCTAGTTGAAACTCTGCATAAATATCTTCATTTTTAGCCTAATTGCGAAGGTACTAAAGGAACATTGAACATTTTTTCTGATTTTGTGTGTTTTTTGCAAGAAAATAGCTGGTCTTTAGCAAACTTAGCCATAGCTAGTTGAAACTCCGCATAAATATCTTATTTTTTAGCCTAATTGCGTAGCTACTAAAGGAACATTGAAATTTTTTTCTGATTTTGTGTGTTTTCGCAAGAAAATAGCTGGTCTATAGCAAACTTAGCCATAGCTAGTTGAAACTCTGCATAAATATCTTAATTTTTAGCCTAATTGCGTAGGTACTAAAGGAACATTGAACATTTTTTCTGATTTTGTGTGTTTTCGCAAGAAAATAACTGTTCTTTAGCAAACTTAGCCATAGCTAGTTGAAACTCTGCATAAATATCTTCATTTTTAGCCTAATTGCGTAGGTACTAAAGGAACATTGAACATTTTTTCTGATTTTGGGTGTTTTTTGCAAGAAAATAGCTGGTCTTTAGCAAAATTAGCCATAGCTAGTTGAAACTCTACATAAATATCTTCATTTTTTAGCCTAATTGCGTAGGTACTAAAGGAACATTGAAAATTTTTTCTTATTTTGTGTGTTTTCGCAAGAAAATAGCTGGTCATTAGCAAACTTACCCATAGCTAGTTGAAACCCTGCATAAATATCTACATTTTTAGCCTAATTACGAAGGTACTAAAGGAACATTGAACATTTTTTCTGATTTTGTGTTTTTTTTTGCAAGAAAATAGCTAGTCTTGAGCAAACTTAGCCATAGCTAGTTGAAACTCCGCATAAATATCTTAATTTTTAGCCTAATTGCGTAGCTACTAAAGGAACATTGAAAATTTTTTCTGATTTTGTGTGACCACCCGGTGCCCCGAAGACTCCTGAGCCTCCATTATAATACTTTTTAAGGCTTTATTATATCTTTTCAGAACAAATTATTATTTTAGGGAATTATTTCGGTGAAACAGTTAGAGACATTTGAATGGTGTTGTGAGGTCCCTTACCACAACCCGTAAACTCGTGCGCGCACGAGGTTACGTGCGCGCACGTAACCTCGTCTAAATTAACCTTAAAAAAATGAAATAAAGCTATGTCGACCTTGCATGTCTCTCTCACTATGTATGCGCCGTCGTGGTGTGTAACCAATCACCAATCAAGTTATTGCATATTGAGCAACCTCCGCTGTCTCTGATTGGTCCCTAAAAATGGGTGTTGTCTAAAAAACCAGTCTGGCTGAAAACGTGGAGTTTTCGTACTGCTCACTTTTTTGCAATGTGTAGGAACCAGTGGGGAATCCCCGCTCATTTGGAAAGGTGCCAAGGAAAGGCAAGCAAATAGTATGTAGTTTCAAAACGTGTTTAATCACGTTTCTTGAATGAAGTATCTGTACTGTATATTCAAGAGGTGAAATCAATAAAGAGCTTGTTACTTACTTACAAATATTTTTATAATTTCTTGAATGAAATTTCCGTATTGTGTATCCATCAGTTGACTTCAAGACAGAAATTGTTACTTACTGAGAATTTTTTTCATAATTTCTTGAATTAAATTACTACGTCGTGTACCTAGGGGAAAAATCGTTTGTGATAAAGAGGAAGAAAAAATTTGCTTACTTGCAATTTTTTCATAATTGCTTGAATGAAGTATCTGTACTGTATATCAAAGAGGTGAAATCAATACAGAGTTTGTTACTTACTTACAAATATTTTCATAATTTCTTGAATGAAATTTCCGTATTGTGTATCCAAGAGTTGACTTCAAGAAAGAAATGGTTACTTACTGAGATTTTTTTCATAATTTCTTGAATTTAATTTCTACATCGTATATCTAACTCGTGAAAACAATAAAGAGTTTGTTACTTACTTAGAATTTGTCATAATTTCTTGAACGAAATGTTTTTTTGTTTATCCAACAGGTGAATTCAAGATAGAATTTGCTACTTAGACTGAGAATTTTTTCATAATTTCTTGAATTTAATTTCTACATCAAAGTTACTTACTTGCGATTTTTTCATAATTTCTTGAACGAAGTTTCTGTACTGTATATCCAAGAGGTGAAATCAATAAAGAGTTTGTTACTTACTTACAAATATTTTCATAATTTCTTGAATGAAATTTCCGTATTGTGTATCCAAGAGTTGACTTCAAGAAAGAAATTGTTACTTACTGAGAATTGTTTCATAATTTCTTGAATTAAATTTATACATCGTGTATCTAAGTCGTGTAAAAAATAAAGAGTTTGTTAATTACTTAGAATATTGTCATAATTTCTTGAAAGAAATGTCTTTGTTTATCCAGCAGGTGAATTCAAGAAAGAATTTGCTACTTAATTTCAATTTTTTCATAATTTATTTAATGAAATTTCTTTATTGTGTATCCAAGAGGTGACTTCAAGAATAAATTTGTTACTTACTTACTTACAATTTTTTCATAGTTTCTTAAATGAAGTTACTGCATTGTGAATCCAAGAAGTGACTTCAGGAAAGAGTTTTCTTCTTGCTTAAAAAAGAATCATGCTAAAGCATAAGGACAGCTTAAGCTGAAATATATTTATTGCTTAAACTTATTAAAGTATTTTTGCTTAGAAAAAAAAACAAAATAACAAATGTTTACATAAAAATAGTACTTAGAGTTCACTCTTAAACATCCACAAACGATGTTCCCATGATATAGAATAGTTTTTACCATGTCTTATGGATTTATCACGATCAGGTATGTTCTTAGGTATCCATTGTACGAAGAACCTATCCTCGTTTTCAGGACGGTGATAACCTCCTATCAAATTTAGGACACTTAAACTATTCTAGATTGAAAAGTGGAATCCTAGGGTCACACTTTTGAATTAAAACTTTATCTGTAGGTACATTGCCCTTTACGTAGAGCGCTTCAACCCCGAAAAAGTCGCAAATTTCACTGACTTCCTCCTGAACATTTCTCAGTTCCCGACCAGCATTATTAAGCGGTGTAATCACTCTATCGTAGAATCCCAGTCTGTTTATAGGACGTAATGTAGTACTCCACAAGCTTTTATCATACTCAAACATGTTATGGTTCACTATCCAATGATAACAGTCAATTTCTTCGAGTTCCATAGACAATAATAAAAATGCATATTCAAATATAACACCACAAGATGATTTTTTCAAACTGATAAATTCTGTGTCATACAGTCCTATCATCTTGGAAGTTATTAATGTAGTTTTTAAGTAGAAAAATACTTCATCAAACTATTATATCTTCGCTCAAGGTTGAATGGAGTTATGACTAGGGGGATGAGTCCTAAAACCATCTGAATTCATTGTGAGGAGGAGTCATAAAACCCCTGGAAATCATTGCGGGGAGGAGTCATTGAACTCTCGGTAACTGATAAATCCTGTGTCATACAGTCCTATCATCTTGGAAGTTATTAATGTAGTTGTTAAGTAGAAAAATACCTCATCAAACTTTTATATCTTTGCTCAAGGTTGAATGGAGTTATGGCTAGGGGGATGAGTCCTAAAACCATCTGAATTCATTGTGGGGAGGAGTCATAAAACCCCTGGAAGTCATTGCGGGGAGGAGTCATTGAACTCTCGGCAACTGATTAAGTCTGTGTCATACAGTCTCATCTTCTTGGAAGTTATTAATGTAGTTGTTAAGTAGAAAAATACTTCATCAAACTTTTATATCTTTGCCCAAGGTTGAATGAAGTTATGGCTAGGGGGATGAGTCCTAAGACCATCTGTATTCATTGTAGGGAAGAGTCATAAAACCCTCCAGGAACCTAACACCCATGAACATCTAAAAAACTATGTCTGAAAACCCAAACAGCTAATTAAATATTCTAATTCATGATTTCAGGCACGTAAGGCTCAATAGTAACCGAAACTCTAAAAAACGGAATATTGATACCAATAGATACAACAAAAATGTTCCTTTAGTAGCTACGCAATTAGGCTAAAAAATGAAGATGTTTATGTAGAGTTTCAACTAGCTATGGCTAAGTTTGCTAAAGACCAGCTATTTTCTTGCGAAAACACACAAAATCAGAAAAAAAGTTCAATGTTCCTTTAGTACCTACGCAATTAGGCTAAAAATTAAGATATTTATGCAGAGTTTCAACTAGCTATGGCTAAGTTTGCTAAAGACCATCTATTTTCTTGCGAAAACACACAAAATCAGAAAAAAATTTTCAATGTTCCTTTAGTAGCTACGCAATTAGGCTAAAAATTAAGATATTTATGCAGAGTTTCAAATAGCTATGACTAAGTTTGCTAAAGACAAGTTATTTTCTTGTGAAAACACAAAAAATCAGAAAAAATGTTCAATGTTCCTTTACTACCTACGCAATTATGCTAAAAAAAGAATATACTAATGCAGACTTTCAACTAGCTATGGCTAAGTTTGCTAAAGACCAGCTATTTTCCTGCAAAAAACACACAAAATCAGAAAAAATGTTCAATGTTCCTTTAGTACCTTCACAATTAGGTTAAAAATTAAGATATTTATGCAGAGTTTCAACTAGCTATGGCTAAGTTTGCTAAAGACCAGTTATTTTCTTGCGAAAACACACAAAATCAGAAAAAATGTTCAATGTTCCTTTAGTACCTACGCAATTAGGCTAAAAATTAAGATATTTATGCAGAGTTTCAACTAGCTACGGCTAAGTTTGCTATTGACCAGCTATTTTCTTGCGAAAACACACAAAATCAGAAAAAAATTTTCAATGTTCCTTTAGTAGCTACGCAATTAGGCTAAAAATTAAGATATCTATGCGGAGTTTCAACTAGCTATGGCTAAGTTTGCTAAAGACCAGCTATTTTCTTGCGAAACACACAAAATCAGAAAAAATGTTCAATGTTCCTTTAGTACCTACGCAATAAGGCTAACAATGAAGATATTTATGCAGAGTTTCAACTAGCTATGGCTAAGTTTGCTAAAGACCAGCTATTTTCTTGCGAAAACACACAAAATCAGTAAAAATGTTCAATGTTCCTTTAGTACCTACGCAATTAGGCTAATAATGAAGATATTTATGCAGAGTTTCAACTAGCTATGGCTAACTTTGCTAAAGACATGAACCATTTCCATAAAAATAGCTCTTAACAGAACTGTTTAAGCGTGAACTCCTATTTTTCAGACGAAATTATAGAAAATATCTTCAATACATGATTCTCTGACTATAATGTATATTTTCAGTCAGAAAAGCGTGGTTTTGGTTCAAAAGTCACTGGGCTAATTTGGCTTTTGTGTGTGCCCCATTGTTTTTGTGTGGGTTCCACTGTAACTTAATCCCCGTGTAACTGAACCCCAAGCAAGTGAATCCCCATGCATCTGAACCCTCGTGCAAGAGAGACCTCTTTAACTGAACCCTCATGCAAACAATTCTGAGTGTAGCCTACTATTTTTTAATTAGCAGCATCGTACATTTTGTTTAAATACTTATTTTTTCATTTTCCAGATTCAAGATTTTTATTTAACACAATTGAATAGACAAGCTGAAGTATTTAAAACGAGCCAACATAGAGCTACGATCGCAATGAATGGTACTTGTTATCAGAAATCTCCAAAATTGAATCCCCCTCCCCGTCTCCTACCCTCCCCTGCCCCTCAGAAATGGGGGAACGAAGGGGACGTTAGATCCTATTTTAAATTGACAATACTTTTCAACCGTTACTTGTGTATTATACAGACCACATCGGAGAGGTAAAGCTAGGTCAAGTCACAATGACATTCTATATTAATATTGAATAAGTACCATTTTTCACCCTACCCACAAAACTCAAGTCCTCCTAGCATTTTTTAAACTAAATACTTACCTCCATTCTCCCCTCCCCAGATGTGTATTATACAGACCACATCGGAGAGGTAAAGCTAGGTCAAGTCGCAATGTCATTCATTTGGCTTTTATGTGTGCCCCTTTGTTTTTGTGTGGGTTCCATTGTAACTGAATCCCCGTGTAACTGAACCCTAAGCAAGTGAACTCCCATGCATCTGAACCCTCGTGCAAGTGAGACCTCTTTAACTGAACGTTCATGCAAACAATTCTGAGTGTAGCCTACTATTCTTTAATTAGAATTATCGTATATTTTGTTTAAATACTTATTTTTTCATTTTCCAGATTCAAGATTTTTATTTAACACAAATGAATAGATAAGCTGAAGTATTTAAAACGAGCCAACATAGAGCTACGATCGCAATGAATGGTACTTGTTATCAGAAATCTCCAAAATTGACTCCCCCTCCCCCTCTCCGACTATCCCCTGCCCCTCAGAAATGGGGGAACGAAGGGAACGTAAGATCCGATTTTAAATTTACAATACTTTTCTAACGTTACTTGTGTATTATACAGACCACATCGGAGAGGTAAAGCTAGGTCAAGTCACAATGTCATTCTATATTATTGATATCCTCATTAAGGACATTCAGAGCAGAGTTACGCAAATGGAATACCATTTTTGCAAATTGAGTTAGTTTTATGCGAACGATAAAAGTTTTGGTAAATCGAGATAGCTTTACGCAAATGAAATACCATTGATACCGCTAATAATACATGCGATACTGAACGAGTTATCAGATAGCTATAACTTACAGAATATTTACACGTTTGACCAGTTTTGATTGGAATTTGTATTTTTTTGCCAGAAGAAAGATCATGGATACATGTTTATTTTTTTTTTAAACTGGTATTTTTTCAATGAAGCCCATAACACTTTGCAGAAACCCGGCTGGTAGGGCAAGTACCGTTCGTTGTAATAGGCGACTGACCCTGGCAAGTCAATGTACCGGTTAAACTACACGCATATCCATGCCTCAGGCGTAGGTGTGAAAGTGCGTACACTTTTGAGCATATTCTTGTAGGGTTGAATGTAGGTGTGATATTCCCTATGGCCTTAGGCGTGAATGTAGGACTGAAAGTACTAGATAGCTTACTTGTCTGAGATAGAGAGAGAGAGGAGTAAGTCATCCTTGAGCACCATCTTTCTCATGAAAAAAAAGTCCTAAATTTCAAAACTAATGTTTAAAAGCATATCCACAATATCATTTTGCCGTGTCGTGATCAATAGATCAATAAATTGTGTAAATGCATTTGGACCATGACGTAGAAGCTTCATACAATAGTCTAATGACGGAGAATCAGTTTTCATTATATCAACAAGCATTCCGCGAGAAAATATCTTCCTTTGAATAGACAACTATAGAAAATCATCACCTAGAATCAAACGTTTTTCCATAAGAACTAGATTCATCATGATTCGCTCTTTCTCGAATCTATCCATTTTTTTTTTAGTCCTAACTCTCTCACAACCAACTTCAGACTAACCAGAATTTCTTTTTGTACTCTAGAAAATATACGTTAGTCTACTATAGAAATAAAAAAATACCATTGATTTAGAAACATTTTTATTGAACATAATTACAATTTTAATATTCACTGATGCATTTTGTTCTCATCAATATATTTCGATATGACATCTAATATTGACCGAAGTTTATTTATATGGAGAGTATTCACTTTTCCAGCAAAACATAGTTGCTCCTCCTGCTTAAATTTGCTTAATGATATCACGCATCTCGCATACATACTATCCCATTCAAGGCATAGTCTACAGCCAGCGGTTATTTCCAGAGCTACATTGGGTACTCGTATATCTTTGCTGCTGCTGCTGTCGGTTCCATCATTAATCTCCAATAATGTAAATGCACCACTCATTTTTTTTCTCCACTAATATCCTCTCAAATAAACTATTCTCTCTCTGAAATCAATTCTCTTACTAATATGAACTACAATGAAAATTACTCCTTATATCCGAATCCAACTACTAATCAAGTTAGTGTGACCGCCAGCTCTCCCTAACCGACTGACCTAAAAAAAAAAATGAGTGTCACATTAAAAAACCCGTTTGGTAGGGCAAGTACCGTTCGTAGTAATAGGTGACTGGCCCTGGTAAGTCAATGTACCGGTTAAACTACACGCATATTCATGTGTAATTCAATGTGGATTTTAAAGTGCGTACACCCTTACTACTGGAAACCAATGAAATCAAAGCACTTTTTTTTTACCTCAGAACTATAGCGAAAATAATCATCCTTTGTCTCTCCGGCTAATATCAGAGTTTTTCTATCATTTTTTCTTATGGATTTTCCCGAAAAATACATGGTAGAAATCGTTAAAAAAATTTGTTTGGTCAAGAAACTCAATATCTTTCTAAGAAAACTACTAAATAAAAATTGTCTTTTTATTTTTCAGAAACAAATAGAACATCAGAAAAATTTCCTTGGAAAACCGAAGTGATGGCGGCAGCTTGTGGGTTGCCATTGTCAGCTTGCCCTTTTCTGATTGATGTGAAAATAAATTTGTTTTATTTATGAATATAACAAAAAATGAACTGCATTTTTATTACGTGTTATGTGCCCTGTGTATTTTGAATGAAAGATTAGTATTTGTTTTCTATTTAATATAAATTTTTCTGACTTAATCAAATGACAAAAAAGTGGAGACCTTAGTTGAATAATTCTTCACTGGTTATGGGAGCATAAATTGTCCTAGAAAATGGAGTCAGAAAAGTTAGTTTATGTCAAAGATAGATAATATAAACCGTAATTATGACTATAACAATATCATATGTCAATGGTATTAAAAAGATTCACCTATCCAAAGAAAACCATATTTACCATCATCTGGCGATTGTGCCACTGCTACCTGGATAAGGAGTGTAAAGGGCCGAAATCTATTTGGGCTAATTGGTAATTTTCGGATGAGCCTGAATTGATGGCTATCACTTAGCGATAAATTGTTTGACTTGGAGTGCTTTTTATTTGTGTGTTGGTGACGGCTTACGTTTACAGCTTCACACATCCATGGTTTCTTCTCTTTGGTCTAGTGTAATTTGTTATGCTCTTTATCCTAGGTATGTCGATAAGGCCAGAACTTCTTTCAAGTGCGTATCTGTTTTGATTAGTATTGTAAGTAAACATTCTTTGTTCTCACTGAGTCATTAATTTTAATACATGATATACTAGAAGCTTATATACAAGACTTTGAACAGAGCCGATTACCTTGTAAACAAGAGTTTTATACTGCTTGTTCAGAATAATAAGAATAGTGTTCAAAAGCTCACTGTCGGTGTCCTGAGTTTCTATATAATCTACGATGTTCCAGCACCCCGCTATCTGAGAAAAAAAGAAAAAGAAAGATAGAAATAAAAAAAGATGCCGTATATGCAGAACATCATTGTTTCAGCCACTTTTCTTGATTTTCAAGCCAATACATTTTCGTTGTTGTTCAAGCCAAAAGACTGTAAGTTTCCTTTATAGGGGTTTCGGACAAAGCAGTTCTAATAGTGTACTTCTTGCTTTGATCTGACTCTATTTTTAGGAGTTATGGGTTATTATATTTCTTAGTATTAAACGTGATCGTCTCTTACTAGGTTGCTAATTACAGCTGCAACCCAGATTGGAATTATTAATAATAAAGTTTGTTTCAAACACATTGTTGAACCAAATAGAAAAAAAGAAATTATTTTTGCATGGTTATGCATTAAAAATATGTGCTTTAACTTTATTGGTTTACGCCTGTTAAGTAGTTAAGACAACTGCATTATTCCTTAAGTGTAAGCAAAAAATGAAGCAAATCCTCTTGAAACCTGATTGGCTCCGTTGTGAAATTCAAGGTGAGGTAAGAGAACAAAAAATTTAATGTACTTCTTATATAACATATGTTGGAAATCGTAATCTATATCCAGACTCAACTAAAGATTAATTTGTAACTGCGAGATAGAAATTTTTAGAATTTGAAAAGACAGGTAGAGCCTTCCCCAAAATGACGGAAATATTTATAGATTATTTTTTTATTCTCCGTGCGCTACATTATTACTTTTTGGGTCCTAAAACAGTACTCTTGTCTGTTATACGCGGCTCTGTGATTTCACTAAAGCATAAATTTTGCCTAATTCTAAAAAATCATTTTCGTTAGTTGGTTTATTTTCTCAAGTTTCACTGGTGTACACGTCATAGGCTGCAAAGCAATAATCCTGCTTGTTTAAAGTTTAAGCCTTACCCTTTAATACCATCATAAAAAGATTGCTTTTTTTAGTTTATCCATGTCAGAAATTTTGATATTCCGACAAAACAAACAAACAAAACAAACTTAAAAAACGCAAACCGTAAGGAACAAAATATATCGCATATCTGTACGATACAACATCAATACACGGATATGATATCGTAGTCAGTGCGCAAACAATTGCAAATCGTATACAAAACGTAAAAACATATGGTGAAAAAAAACAACTATTGTGACAAAATATTCTAGAGCTCAAGATTTACCTCTGAATTCACCCTTTCTCTAATTTATTTGGTGACCCCTTCCATAAAACATAATACTTATCAAAACAATCTTTGGCTCCAAGGATCATTTGGAGCCAAAAGCCCAAAGATGTAATCTTTAGGAGCCATTGTAAAAAAAAAATGTGAATAAGTAAGCCTTTTTGATTTCACGATTTAAGGTGAAAGACAACCAAAACAAGAAAACGTATCTCTTGAAAAGTTACCTTTTGAATACTAATGTATCTAACACCACTTTAATCATCATTTACAGTTTTTCGTTCGTGAATAGTAAAAAAACATTTTGTAAAAAAGATTTTACAGATAAGATTTTAAAGATTTTACAGATAAGTAAAAAAAAAAGATTTTACAAATCTCTAGTCTCTATGAAAAAAAAATGGAAATATTTCTTTTTGTTAAAAATAGTAAAAAAAAAATTATTTGAATGCTCTAGGCTTCCCTTGTGGGTTAAAAGTTCTGAAGTTTTTTTAAGAAACCAGATGTACTGAATCTCCAATGATTTTGTTGGTTTGAGGTTTCAAACAATCTTCACTTGTATACGTTTGTTGAACCCAAATACCTGCTGTACGACTAGTAAACGAAATTTTACCAATATTCGTTTTTTACCAATATTTACCAAATATTTACCAAATTTACCAATATTTAAACAAAATATCAGCTAAACATTTTAAATTCTGGACCTAAAGGCTACTAGAAAATTAAAGATATACCTTGCTTATATTTTTACTTTTATATTGTCTTTATATTCGTCTAAGTTATTTTGATATTATTTTTACCATCTCAAAACCGTTGTTACAATTTTCTGTTCATTATTTTTATTTTCCTTAGATAATATTGTGTTGCGAAATATTCACAATGGATGTAAGAAAAAAAAAAATCTAACTACTTCACTATTTGGTTACAAAACCTACTTCAACCTACTGATGCAACAGCTGGAATTCCTTAAAAATACTTATTAAATAAGTGGATTTTCACTATAAACACATTTTCGTTCTCACGTAGAGGAAACAATTCATCTGTCAAAATCATTTCTGCTAGAGAAGTCAAGCTGATCAATGTTGTTTTTTATTTTCGTATTTATTAAAAATCGAACAAAATTTTTTAAACTATCGCACATTTAAGTATAAATCACGATTTAAAAATAACGAGACTAGTAACAAAAATAGAACGGGAAAATTGTCTTGCGATCGTGCAACATTTCCATGTTGCATGGCAGCAGGGTGCTCACCTAAAAGAGAAGACGAAAATAAAATTCACCACAAAACATACGACAAAAAACGAAAAAAATTAAAAATCCTGTGAAAATTTTGCATTGGCAAAACCCGTCAGCAGTTAGGAAAAAGGCTCTACAAAACAGACTTAGAAAAATAAACATCTTCAATAGATAAATATCTGAAGCCTAAAAGTAAAAATTATGGTTATGATTCTGTATTAGACCTCCGCATTTTTGAATGCCCTTATCAGGTCTGTTTGATAGACCTTATCAGGTCTTTTTGATAGGACAAGTTTCCAAAGTGAATGGTTTACTACCATCTTTTACGGATGCAATCGAAATTATAAAAAGAATAAAATAAATACATAAAGACCTTGCTTTAAACACAGATATAAGAGTTATTTTTTATGAACCTTCTTTGTGATAATCTAAAAAAAAGATTCAATTCACATTCTTTCTCTTTTCAAAAAAAAAAAAAATATCAATTACTCATCTTAAGTCTTTTTATCAGTCTTTTTCAGTTTTTATCAGTTTTCATCAGATTTTTCATTACCTCTGTTGAGGGTGCCTCAAAGGATTAGTTTCTTTTTTCTTTTGCACCGAGTATGGCCTAGTGAAAGTCTTTGCCGATATGTTTATCTTTTTGCTTGTCAAACAGTTCGTAACTGTTTTATCTTTTTTTATCTTTTTGCTTTTAAAACAGTTCGTGGAAATGAACTTTAAGTAGGGAGCGAAGTGGTTCAGTTGTAACCAAAACTCTAAGAAATACAGTATCGATAACAATAGCACTTCAAAAGCATCGAATTTTGATGCTTATTGAAAATATATAAAATTCATCAAGTTTAATGTTACTGAGCAAAATTTACGAGCCTGAGAATATTTGCCCTATTTTTGAGAAAGGGGAAAAACACCCCCAAAACATCAATTGATCTTGATGGGAATCACACAATCAGATTCAGCATAACACAGAAGGCTGCTGTAGGGGTTTCAAGCTTCAATTTACAAAAATGTGGAATTTTGCATGGTTTGCCAGAATAAAGACCACGGAGGCGTTTTTAATTGTTGTTTATGTTTTGTTTGGTTTCTCCAGGGGTAATCGTATCGAACTATTGATACTAGAAGAACGGGAGAGGGCTAATTTGATCAGAAATCCAAAGTTATAGAGCCCTTTTTAATTGACCGAGATATTAGACTGCAGCTTCCCCCCCCCCCACTACCACGCCCCTTTTTTCCCCAAAGTCACCCGGTCCGAATTTGGAGATGAATATTTTATTCAGCATAGTCAAAAGATCTAATAACTATATCTTTGAAGATGGCTTGACCCCCTGCAGTCCCCGAGGGAAGGGCTGCAAGCTATGAACTTTGGCCAACGTTTGCATATAGTAATTGTTATTGAATTGAATATATATATATATATATATATATATATATATATATATATATATATATATATATATATATATATATATATATATATATATATATATATATATATATATATATATATATATATATATATATATATATATATATATATATATATATATATATATATATAATATATATATATATATATATATATATATATATATATATATATATATATATATATTAAAATAAATAAAAATAAACAAAGACTACACAAACTATGGTTCCTCATCCTCCCCTCCCAATAAATACTTCTTTAATCTTTTATTAAATTGCTGTAGATGTTCAGCCGCCCTAATACTCGCCAGAAGCACATTCTAAACACTCGGTCCCAAATAGTAAATCGTATATCCTGCTCAAGTACTCTGTTTGCGATCAATCAGAAGATTGCCAATAATTCTAGTGTTTTATTAAGATAAACAATTTTCACTATTATAAATAGGAAAAGAAATATCTGGACATACTTGTTTCCAACAGTAATATAAAAAAATTGCAGACTGATAATCTCTGAGCTGTCCAACATTCATCGCTCTTAAATTTCTATAGCACGTCGCTGTGTCATTAAAAATTTTCATATATTCTTCAATTATTCTAACAACTTTATTTTGTAAAATTTAGATGCGTTTATAATTAGAGTAGACATTACTTGCCCATATTACACAAACATATAAAATATAAGGACTAAAAATTGCATGATATAAAAAAGTAAAATTTTATTTGGAAGAAAATTTTTCAATCGACGAATGACTCCAGCTCCTCTAGCCACTTTAGTAGCAACTAAATCGAAATGCTGTTTCCAATATAAATTACAATTAACATAAAAATCAAGGTATCGCAGATAACTTATCTGGTTCAATGGCTCTCCACTCAATAAAATTTTTCCACCAAGATCAATCGGTGTTCCCACTCTACTATACACCATATAATTAGTTTTACTCACATTTACTGATAAAAGGCTAAGACTAGTGAATATATAAAGTTGAGCCATTAACCTTTTCAAACAGTTCGTGGTGACGAACTGTAAGTAAGGAGCGATCCGGCTCAATAGTAACCAAAACTCCAATACACCAATAAAACCAGATTTTTATGCTGATTTCAAATATATAGCTTTCATTAAGTTTAATCTTTCCCGTCAAAAGTTAACGTGCCTTAGAAAAGTTGCCGTTTTTCGAAAAAAAGGGAAACAACCCCTAAAAGTCTTAGAACTTTACTGAAGATCACACCATCAGATTCAGCGTATCAGAGAACCCTACTGTAGAATTTTCAAGCTCCTATCTGCAAAAATAAGGAATTTTGTATTTTTTGCCAGAAGAAGGATCACGGATGCGTGTTTAGTTTGTTGTTTCTTTTTTGATTTCCCCAGGGGTGATCGTATCAATCTAGTAGTCCTAGAATATCGCAAGAGGGCTCATCTGAATGGAAATTAAAAGTTCTAGTACCCTTAATAAGTGACCACAAAAATTGGAGGGCAACTTGGCCCCCTTCCACGCTCATGTTTTTTACTGAAGTCACCCAATTAAAATTTTGAGATAGCCATTTTGTTCAGCATAGTCGAAAATCTAATAAATATGTCTTTGAGGATGACTTAATTTCCCACAGTTCCCGGGGGAGGGGCTGCAAGTTATGAAATTTTCCCATTGTTTACATATAGTATTGGTTAATGGGAATTATACAGATGTTTCAGGAGGGACTTTTTGCTATTGGGGGGAGGGGCGGGGGGTCAGAGGAGGTGGCTACGGGAGAGAATCTTTCCATGGAGGATCTTCCCTTGGGGGAAGGGGAATTTCTAAGAAGGAGTTGTCGAATGTCCCAGCATTATTTAAAAAAACGATCAGAAATTAAATAAAAAAAAACAATTTTTTTCAACTGAAAGTAAGGAGCAACATTAAAACTTAAAAAACTGAAATTATTACGTATACGGGGGGGTTCGCTCCCTTAGTCAATACCTCGAACTTTACGCTAAAGTTTGTTTTAGTACTTTCAAAAGAGCTATCTATTCTAATTAACCGGCCTTTGTGATTCAGGGGTTTGTGATTCGAACAAAGTTCGAACTTTAGCATAAAGGGCGAGGGATTGACTAGGGGTAAACTCCCTAATATACGTAATAAAAACATACAAATATTGAAGTTCGTTACGTAAGTTAATTCGTAAGTTACTCGAACACAATTTCCAGACAGCCATTTAGCCAAAACAAGTAAAATTAATATGAAAATTTCATTCAAATTTTGCATGTACGGTGAGCCAAAATCAAAGCTGCATTAATTCAAAAACGTTCAGAAATTAAATTAAAAAAAGTTTTTTTTAACGGAAAGTAAGGAGTGACATTAAAACTTAAAACGAAAAGAAATTATTCCGTATATGAAATGGGCTGTCCCCTCCTTAACGCCTCGCTCTTTACGCTAAAGTTTGACTCTGTCACACAACTTAATTTTTTAAAACAATAAAAAACTTTAGTGTAAAGAGCGAGGCGTTAAGGAGGGGACAGCTCCTTTCATATACGGAACAATTTCTGTTCGTTTTAAGTTTTAATGTCGCTCCTTACTGTCAGTTAAAAAAAAACTTGTTTTTTTATTTGATCTATTAAAGATTCAACACAACGACTAGAAAAATTATGAGCAGTATCATCTGCAAACGAAATAAGACAAGCGCCCGGCAGGTAGAATCTCATCGTATCAACATAATAAGATAAAGCAGTGGACCTAGAACATAACCCTGCGGAGCACCACTTTTGATAAAATACTGACCAGAAATAACATCATTAAATATAACTCTAACAGACTTTCCAGTTAAAAACCTTTCAAACCACTTGAGATGTAAGTCTCTGACGCCCAAACATTCTAATCTACGTAATAAAATATTAAATTCTTCGGTGTCAAATGCCTTTTTAAAATCCACAAATAGTTTAAATATACATACATTTTTGTGGAGGGGGGATTTCAGGTTGGGGAGGGGAAGTTATATGGGAGGATATTTCCATCGAGCATTTTTTCGTAAAGGATGGGAATTTTCCATGGTGGGAGAGTCAGATTTCCCCGCATTATTTAAAAAAACGACCAGAAAAAAAAAATCAACTGAAAGTAAGGAACAACATTAAAACTTAAAATTAACAAAAATTTTACCCTTAATGGGGGGGAGGAGCTGTCCTCCTTAATACCTCACTCTTTATGCTAAAGTTTTCTTTGAACATTTAAAACAAGTTTATCATTCTAATTAAACGGCCCTTGTGTTTCAGGAGTTATTGTTAAAAAATTGCAACAAAAAGTCAATCTTTAGCTTAAAGAGATAAACTTAAATTTAACACAAACTCAAGGACCAATGGAAAATATTCATATACTATGAAATTTGCAAAAGTAAAAATTTACCTCTCAGGATCTCATAATTTTTTCTTTGTCTGTAATAGCAAAAAACAAGTGATAAAATGATTTGCAGAAAAAACCTCAGTTTTTGTCAAATATTTGACCTATGTTTTTACTTGCTGCACCAAATGGCCTTTGTAGCCTTTATCAATACTCAAATAATTCTACACTTTTTCCATGGAATAAGTTTTTCAAAGAAAAGTAAAGAGCTGTATTAAACCAAAAATGAGAAAAATAAAATCAAATAATCCACCGAGCGTGAAACTACCACAAATCAGCATCGATAAATAAATGAAATCCAAAACGAACAGAAATTACAATAAATAGCCGAGTAAAACTCAAAATGAGCAGAAGTTAATTTGAGTAGAGCTGATTCCCCCATGCCGTCTGAAGACCAGAACATAGTTTGCACTTTACTGAAAAAAAAAACATTTTAAATGTTTTCACTTTTTTAACTATAATAAATGAAAAACTGTTCAGATTTTAAAGAATAAATATCAGTATATGTATGTATCAAACTGTCAATTTACATTCATTTGTTGTTGTTTTTTTTTTCAGTAAAATGCAAATTATGTTCTGGTCTTCAGAAGGCATAGGGGGCATTTGTTGTTTCGTGCGTCAAAACCATGATTTAGTTTTTTTGTGTACTTTACTTCATACTCTTTTAAATTTCTTTAATGAGCTTAATAAAGTATCCTTCTAGCTATCTACAGTCTATTTCTAGTAGTACTGTTAAATCAGCTGGTTAAATAAGAGAAGTTTAGATTTGTTTGCAATTTGCTTGGGTAAAATTTCTAGGGCTTAAAGTCATTTTTAACATAAACTACGGAAAGTCATTTTAAATTGAACTACGAAATTTCTTTTTAACGGAAAATGTATTTTCTTTTTCTCATCTAATAGAAAAACGTAGATATTCATTTCATCAACCTTTGAAGGGGCATTGGAGGAGTTTTCTTTGAGAGGGGAGATCTAATCCTTCCAAAATGAAATTGTTTCTAACATTAATTAAATGTTAGTAAAAAGGGGCCATTAGTGTAGTTTTAGGCGGCGCTCCTTTACTCCTTCTCTAATTGGAGCTATTTACACAAGCAGTTGATAGTATGTCTCAGCCACCCTGAACATAGTAGAGTTAGCTAATTTGAAAGGTTTGGAAATAAAGAGGGGGAGGGGGGGCTTATGTTCTTCACGAATAGTTTGTCGATTGTATAATACGTAATTGAAGGTCCATGTATTTATAAAAAAAAATCATCTTTAACTAATAAAGCTGCCAAAGTGATGTCAAGTGATCTTGATTATTTCAGTACGTCATAATAACTTTTTTTTTGGGGGGGGGGAGAAATAAAATTTTAGTTTCAATTTTTGTAACCCCACCCCTATGGGTTTTTCCATGTGATGGCTTTAAAAATATAAGCTTTCACAGAAAGTGGTATTTAGATTTTTTTCCCATTTGATTTTTTTTTTACTATTATTTCTTGATTTGATCAAGCAACATTGCATTTGAAACTTGACCAATATTTAAATCGTTCATGATTTCACCGTTTAGAAACTATAACAAAATTAGAAAACTAGAAAAAAAGAAATATTTTTAAAAGTTTACAATTTGATTTTTACCATTAATTATGTGAACCATTGTTGAGGCTGAAATAGAACCAGTAGGTGCACACGTATAATTTCCTGAATCACCGACAAGCGCCTGCTGTACTTGTAGTCTACTAATCAAAGGTCCACCTTTTTCTAAATTAGTATCCACTCTAATGTTTCTACCACTTATGTCAACGGCTTCACCGTCTTTATACCAAAATACTACAGTTCCATCTGCCACTTGTGCCACAGTACATGTTAATAAAAATACACTTCCTTGTTTTAGATAAACTTCTGGTGGCCCATGCATCTCAGCTTTAGATTCTGAAAAAAAAATCTTAATACTTATGATCTAATATCGTAATTATATTAAGAAGTACTTAATAAATATATTAAAAATATTCTAAGAAATATAATACACTGAACCCAAAAATATACTAAGCAATACAAATATGCTAAGAAAAATAACAAATCTAAGAAGAAATACTTAATAATTATGATCCAAGATCATAATTATCAAGGTTTTATCCAGAGGAGTAGGGGGTTTGAACCCCCCCCCCCCCCGAAATGTTTGTCCGACGCGTAAAAACGTAACAAAAATGAATCTAAACAATTTTATGATGTGTTAAAAAAAAAAAAAATTTGCCCTCCCCCCCTGAAAAAAATCCTGGATACTCTGTTGACTATTATACTGAAAAATACTTAATAAATTTACGAAGAAATATTTTAAGAAACATAATACACCATGAAATACAAACTAGGAAATATACTAATAAATATAAATATGCTAAGAACTATAATAAATATACTAAGACATACTTAATAATCAAACAGTTCGTGGTAGCAAACTGCAAGTAAGGAGCGACCTGGTTCAATAGTAACCAAAACTCTAAAAAACGGAATTTTTATACCAACAGATATATCAAAAGAATCGGAGTTTTATGCTGTTTTCCAAAATAGAAGTTCTATCAAGTTTAGTCCTACTTATCAAAAGTTAAGAACATGGGAATATTTGTCTTAATTTTGAGAAAAGGAGGAACTTCTCCCTGAAAAGCATATAATCTTAATGAAAATCACACCATGAAATTCAGCGCATCAGATAACCCTGCTGTAGAGGTTTCAAGCTCATATCTGCAAACATGTGGAATTTTGTTTTTTTTTTGGCAGAAGGATGAAAACGGATGTGTGTTTTTTTTCTTTTGTTTTTGTTCCTAAGGGTGATCGTGTCAACCCAGTGGTCTAAGAATTTCGCGAGAGTAGAAGGGCCATAATGAATAAGGGGCGAACACATGTGCTGCCATCTACAATTGAGTCTAACGCCAAGCTAACATAATTTATTCAAGGATTATCGATCCACGAAGGGGGATATATTTCTGAGAAATTGATTTGTATAATCGAGGGGAATTATTGATTTAAGAAAGGGGAATTAAGAAAAAAATATGGCTTCTTTGATCTTAGGTCTGAGGGATAAACGGTCTTTAGGTCAGAGAAAAAAATTAATATTCTATTTTTAACAATGGCTTCATTGATCTTTAGTGTCAGGAATTAGAAATGACATCACTTGTTATCTTGGAATTATGCGGGAGTCTAAAGACATAGAAAAATCCTTTTTTAAATACGGCTTCACTAATCTTTAAGTCAGAGAAATAAATTGATATTCTATCGAAACCATATTAGAGTAGCTAGGAACATCTTAGAGATGAAGAGATTAACGCGGGAAAGGGTTTCCTAGGAATTTCAAATGCGACAGCTCAGGGATGCCAAAACAAAAGGAACACGCAGAAATTACGTTTAGGGATTATTTGGGCGAAATCGTTTTGAGACATTTTAGAAGATGATTTAAGCTAAACAGTTTGAGGCATTTTAGAAGATGATTTTAGAAGATGATTTAGAAGATGATTTGAGGGTGAAACTCTGTGGTCGTTATAATACACAAGTTCCATTTGAACATTGTTGTGAGGTCCCCTACCCCAACCCCAAAGGACTCCCCTACCCCAACCCCAAAGGGCCCCTCTACCCCAACCCCAAAGGGCCCCCGGGCCCAAAGGCCCCCCGGGCCCCATAGGGCCCCTCGGGCCCCGAAGGCCCCCTGAACCCCAAAAGGTCCACCGGCGCCCCCAAAGGCCCCCCGGGCCCCAAAAGACCCCCAAGCCTCCAAAGCTCCCCTGGGCCCCCAAAGGCCCCCCGCACCCCCAGAGTCCCATCTAGCCCCTCCCTTCCTCCCTCCCTTATTGAATTTTTTAAGTTTTTTCGGAATGAATTTTTTAGATTTAGAAATTATCCAACATTTTTCCGGTTTTTTCTTTAACCCATTGGCATAGAGTTTTAGCCTAAATTCTTTGCTTAGCTTTATTTTAAGTTGAAGTTTAATTTAGTTTTAGTTAAGAATCCAGAGTCATAGGTTAGATCCATATCCTAGTGTTGTATTTATATTTATAGTTTTACTCTTTTTATAGTTAAGGTTTTATAGTTTTTAGCTTATATTATTAGCTTAGATTTTTTTTTTTAGTTATAGTTCAGTTTAGTTTTAGTTAAAAGTTTAGAGTTTTAGATTAGAGTCTTCGTCTACAGTTTTTTAGAGTTCTAGTTTACTTTAGTTTTAGTTAAGAGTTTAGAGTTTTACCTTAGAGTCTTAGCTTAGAGTTTTAGTTAGAGTTGAAGTTTAGTTTTTCTTTACTTAAGAGTTTAGAGTTTTAGCCTAGAGTCTTAGCTTAAAGTTTTGTTAGAGTTCTAGTTTAGTTTAGTAATAGTTAAGAGTTTAGTTTTTAGCTTAGAGTTTTAGCTTAGAGTTTTGTTGAAGTTCTAGTTTACTTTAGTTTTAGTTAAGAGTTTAGAGTTTTACCTTAGAGTCTTAGCTTAGAGTTTTGCAAGAATTGTAGTTTAGTTTTGTTATAGTTAAGAGTTTGGAGTTTTACATTAGAGTCTCACCTTAGAGTTTTATTTAGAGTTGAAGTTTACTTTAGTTTTAGTTAAAAGTTTAGAGTTTTAGCTTAGAGTCTTAGCTTAGAGTTTTGTTAGAGTTCAAGTTTAGTTTAGTTTTAGTTAAGAGTTTAGAGTTTTTAGCTTAGAGTCTTAGCTTAGAGTTGTTGCTGAAGTTCTAGTTTAGTTTAGTTCTAGTAAACAGTTTAGAGTTTTAGCTTAGAGTCTTAGCTTAGAGTTCTTGCTGAATTTCTAGTTTAGTTTAGTTTTAGTTATGAGTTTAGAGTTTTACCTTAGAGTCTTAGCTTAGAGTTTTAGTTAGAGTTGAAGTTTAGTTTAGTTATAGTTAAGAATTTAGAGTTTTAGTTAATGTTGTAGTTTAGTTAAGTTTTAGTTAAGAGTTTAAAGTTTCAGCCTAGAGTCTTAGCTTAGAGCTTTAGTTAGAGTTGAAGTTTAGTTTAATTATAGTTAAGAGTTTAGAGTTTTTAGCTTAGAGTCTTAGCTTAGAGTTTTGTTAGAGTTCTAGTTTAGTTTAGTTTTATTTAAGAATTTAGAGTTTAACCTTAGAGTCTTAGCTTGAAGTTTTAGTTAGAGTTGAAGTTTTGTTTAGTTTAGTTTTACTTTATAGTTTTAGCTTAGAGTTCTAGTTTAGTTTAGTTAAGTTTTAGGTTAGTTTAGAGTTATAGCTTAGAGTCTTAGCTTAGAGTTTTAGTTAGACTTGAAGTTTAGTTATAGTTAAGAGTTTAGAGTTTTCGCTTAGAGTTTTAGCTTAGAGTTTTAGTTAGAGTTCTAGTTTAGTTTAGTTTTTGTTAAGATTCTTAGTCTAGAGTCTTAGCTTAGAGTTTAGTTAGAGTTGAAGTTTAATTGTAGTTAAGAGTTTAGAGTTTTAGTTTAGAGTCTTAGCTTAGAGTTTTAGTTAGAGTTGAAGTTTAGTTTATTTTTAGTTAAGAGTTTAGAGTTTTAGCCTAGAGTCTTAGCTTAGAGTTTTAGTTAGAGTTCTGGTTTAGTTTATTTATAGCTAAGAGTTTAGTTTTTTGCTTAGAGTTTTAGTTTAGGGTTTTTGTTAGAATTCTAGTTTAGTTTAGATTTAGTTAAGAGTTTAGAGTTTTAGCTTAGAGTTTTAGTTAGAGTTGAAGTTAACTTTAGTACTAGTTAAGAATTTAGAGTTTTAGCTTAGAGTCATAGCTAAGAGTTCTAGTTAAAGTTGTAGTTTTAGTTAAGTTTTAGTTAAGAGTTAAGAGTTTTAGCCAAGAGTGTTAGCTTAGAGTCTTAGCTTAGAGTTTTTGTTGAAGTTCTAGTTTAGTTTAGTTTTAGTTAAGAGTTTAGAGTTTTACCTTAGAGTCTTAGCTTAGAGTTTTTGTTAGAGTTCAAGTTTACTTAAGTTTTATTTAAGAGTTTAGAGTTTTACATTAGAGTCTTAGATTAGAGTTTTGTTTAAGTTCTAATTTATTTTAGTTTTAGTTAAGAGTTTAGAGTTTTTACCTTAGAGTCTTAGCTTAGAGTTTTAGTTAGGGTTGAAGTTTAGTTTAATTATAGTTAAGAGTTTAGAGTTTTACCTTAGAGTCTTAGCTTAGAGGCTTAGTTAGAGTTGAAGTTTACTTAATTTTAGTTAAGAGTTTATAGTTTCAGCTTAGAGTCTTAGCTTAGAGTTTTAGTTAGAGTTCTAGTTTAGTTTAGTTATAGTTAATAGTTTATTTTTTAGCTTAGAGTATTAGATTAGAGTTTAAGTTGAAGTTCTAGTTTAGTTTAGTTTTAGTTAAGAGTTTAGAGTTTTACCTTAGAGTCTTAGCTTAGAGTTTTAGTTAGAGTTGAAGTTTACTTTAGTTATAGTTAAGAATTTAGAGTTTATAGCTTAGAGTCATAGCTTAGAGTTTTTGATAGAGTTCTAGTTTAGTTTTAGTTAAGAGTTTAGAGTTTTACCTTAGAGTCCTAGCTTAAAGTTTTAGTTAGAGTACTAGTTTAGTTTAGTTATAGTTAAGAGTTTAGAGTTTTAGCCTAGAGTCCTAGCTTAGAGTTTTAGCGAGAGTTGAAGTTTACTTTAGCTTTAGTTAAGAGTTTAGAGTTTTACCTTAGAGTCTTAGCTTAGAGTTTTAGTTAGAGTTGAATTTTACTTTAGTTTTAGTTAAGAGTTTAGAGTTTTAGCTTAGAGTCTTAGCTTAGAGTTTTTGTTAGAGTTCTAGTTTAGTTTAGTTAAGAGTTTAGTTTTTAACTTAAAGTCTTAGCTTAGAGTTTTTGTTTAAGTTCTAGTTTAGTTTAGTTTTAGTTAAGAGTTTAGAGTTATAGCTGATAGTTTTAGTTAGAGTTGAAGTTTAGTTTAGTAATAGTTAAGAGTTTAGAGTTTTAGCTTAGAGTCTTAACTTAAAGTTTTTGTTAGAGTTCTAGTTTAGTTTAGCTTTAGTAAGAGTTTTACCTTAGAGTCTTAGCTTAGAGTTTTAGTTAGGGTTGAAGTTTAGTTTAGCTATATTTAAGAGTTTGTAGTTTTAGCTTTGAGTTTTAGCTTAGATTCTTAGCTAGAGTTGAAGTTTAGTTTCGTTGTATTTAAGAATTTAGATTTTTAGCTTAGAATCATAGCTTAGTGTTTTAGCTAAAGTTATAGTTTAGTTAAGTTTTAGTTAAGAGTTTAGAGTTTTAGCCTAGAGTCTTAACTTAGAGTCTTAGCTTAGAGTTTTTGTTGAAGTTCTAGTTTACATTAGTTTTAGTTAAGAGTTTAGAGTTTTACCCTAGAGTCTTAGATTAGTATGTTTGTAAGAGCTGTAGTTAAGTTTAGTTTCAGTTACGTGCTCGGAGCTTTACATTATAGTCTTAGCTTAGAGTTATGTCTTTAGTCTAAGTTACCCTTAGATTTAGTTAAGAGTCTAGAGTTTTTAGCAAAGATCCTTATATTATACTTTTTTTTAGAGTTCAAGTTTAGTTTAGTTGTAGTTAAGAGTTTAGAGTTTTTAGCTTAGAATCTTAGCTTAGAGTTGTTGCTGAAGTTCTAGTTTAGTTTAGTTTTAGTTAAGAGTTTAGAGTTTTAGCTTAGTGTCTTATCTTAGAGTTCTTGCTGAAGTTCTAGTTATGAGTTATAGTTATAGCTGAAGTTATAGTTTTAGTTATGAGTTTATAGTTTTACCTTAGAGTCTTAGCTTAGAGTTTTAGTTAGAGTTGAAGTTTAGTTTAGTTATATTTAAGAATTTAGAGTTTTAGCTTAGAGTCATAGCTTAGAGTTTTAGTTAATGTTGTAGTTTCGTTAAGTTTTAGTTAAGAGTTTATTGTTTTAGCCTAGAGTCTTATATTAGAGCTTTAGTTAGAGTTGAAGTTTAGTTTATTTATAGTTAAGAGTTTAGAGTTTTTTTCTTATAGTATTAGCTTAGAGTTTCTTCTAGAGTTTTATTTTAATCTAGTTTTATTTAAGAATTTAGAATTTTAACTTAGAGTATTAGCTTGAAGTTTTTGCTAGAGTTTAAGTTTAGTTTAGTTTAGTTTTACTTTATAGATTTATCTTAGAGTTCTAGTTTAGTTTAGTTAAGTTTTAGGTGAGTTTAGAGTTTTAGCTTAGAGTCTTAACTTAGAGTTATAGTTAGAGTTGAAGTTTAGTTATAGTTAAGAGTTTAGAGTTTTCGCTTAGAGTTTTAGCTTAGTTTTAGCTAGAGTTCTAGTTTAGTTTAGTTTTGGTTATGAGTTTTAGCCTAGAGTCTTAGCTTAGAGTTTAGTTAGAGTTTAAGTTTAGTTATAGTCAAGAATTTAGAGTTTTAGTTTAGAGTCTTAGCTTAGAGTTTTAGTTAGAGTTGAATTTTAGTTTAGATATAGTTAAGAGTTTAGAGTTTTTAGCTTAGAGTCATAGCGTAGAGTCTTAGCTTAGAGTTTTTGTTAGAGATCTAGTTTAGTTTAGTTTTAGTTTAGACTTTTACCTTAGAGTCTTAGCTTAGAGTTTTAGTTAGAGTTGAAGTTTAGTTTAGTTATAGTCAAAAGTTTAGAGTCTTAGCTTTGAGTCTCAGCTTATAGTTTTAGTTAGAGTTCTAGTTTAGTTTAGTTTTGTTAAGAGTTTTAGCCTAGAGTCTTAGCTGAGAGTTTAGTTAGAGTTGAAGTTTAGTTAAAGTTAAGAGTTTAGAGTTTTAGTTTAGTCTTAGCTTAGAGTTTTAGTAAGAGTTGAAGTTTAGTTTAGTTATAGTTAAGAGTTTATAGCTTAGAGTTTTTGATAGATTTGAAGTTTAGTTTAGTTTTAGTTAAGAGTTTAGAATTTTAAATTAGAGTTTTAGCCTAAAGTCTTAGTTAAGGTTGAAGTTTAGCTTAGTTTTAGTTAGGAATTTCGATTTTCACTTTGGAGTCTTAGCTTAGAGTTTTAGCTAGAGTTCTAGTTTAGTTTAGTTTTAGTTATTAATTTCGACTCTTATTTCAAGGTCTAAGATCAGATTTTAATTTCGAGTTCTAGTTTATTTTAGTTTTATGTAATAGTTTAGACTTTTAGCGTAGAGGCTTAGATGAGAGTTCTTTTTAGAGTTATAGTTCAGTTTAGTTTTAGTTAAAAATTTTTAGTTTTACCTTGGGGTCTTATCTTAGAGTTCTAGTTAGGGTTGAAGTTTAGTTTAGTTATAGTTAATAATTTAGAGTTTTACCTTTGAGTTTTAGCTTAGAGATTTTTCTTAGAAGTAACAATCTTTTCGTTTATGAGAGCAAGTTTTCTGTCAGAAGTAGCAATTTTTCCTTTCACACTAACAAATTTTCTCATCAAAGTAACAATGCGAATCAACAACTTTTTCCTCAATACTAACAAACTTCTACTTAAAAATATCAAATTTTTATTAGAATCATAATTTTTTTCCATTCATGATAAAAAATTTTCAGTCAAAAGTAGCAAGTTTTCCGTAACACTAACGAGTTTTTTCATCAAAGTAACAATTTTTCAGTAACACTAACAGAGTCTTAGTTATAACTATCAAATTTGTCTTAGAAGTAACAATTTTTCGTCAGTGATTAAAAATTTTCTATTAGAACTAACAAGTTTTCTGTCAAAGATACCAAATTTTTAGTCAGTGATAACAATTTTTTGATTGTGATAACAAGTTTTCTGTCAGGAGAAGCAATTTTTCTGTTAAAGATACTAATTTTATCTTAAAAGTATAGATTTTTTGTCATTGATGACACAATTTCTTGTAGAACTGGCAATTTGTCCAGCAAATATAAAGAATTTTTCATACAAATGGCAAATTTTTTCTAACAACATCACGTTTTCTGTCAAAGATAACAAATCATCTATTCGAAGTAACAACTTTTTTCCTTAATACTAACAAATCTTTACTTAACACACCCCAATTTCTCCTGGAAGTCACATTTTATCATCAGTAATGACACGTTTTCTGCTTGAGCTTGCAATTTTTCTCTCAAAGATGCTAATTTTTTCTTAGAAGTAGCAATTTTTTTTGGAATTAACAATTTTTTCGTTGATGATAACAATTTTTCTGTCAGAAGTAGCAAGTTTTGCTTAACACTAACAAATTTTCGCATTGAAGTAACAACTTTTTCTTAATACTAATAAACTTTTACTTAACACTATCAAATTTTTCTTAGAAGTAACAGGTTTTTAACAAGTTTTCTTTCAAAGCTAGCTTTCACTACGTTTAAGTTAGGTTCATCTAACCTCCAAAACCATAGTTTAGGTTAGGTTAAGTACAAATAAATATTAATAAATAAAAAGAAACATTTCTCCATGTTTAAGTGGTTTCTCTATATTTAAGTTAGGTTCATCTAACCTCCAAAACCATAGGTTAGGTTAGGTATGAATAAATATTAATAAATAAATAGAAACATTTCATGATGTTTAAGTTAGGTTAGGTTAGCTAAGTTAGGTTAGGTTAGCTAGTAAACATTTTTCCATGTTTAAGTTAGGTTAGGTTAGGCTAGATTAAGTTAGGTTAGGTTAAGTTAGGATAGGTTACGTTAGCCTACGTAAGCGCGCGTGCGTAGGCTAACCTATCCTATCCTAACTTAACCTAAACTAACCTAACTTAATCTAGCCTAACCTAACCTAACTTAAACATGGAGAAATGTTTACTAGCTAACTTAACCTAACCTAACTTAGCTAACCTAACCTAACTTAGCTAACCGAACCTAACTTAAATAGGATGAAATGTTTTTATTTATTTACTAATATTTATTCATACCTAACCTAACCTATGGTTTTGGAGGTTAGATGAATCTAACTTAAATGTAGAGAAACCACTTAAACATGGAGAAATGTTTCTATTTATTTATTAATATTTATTTATACTTAACCTAACCTAACCTATGGTTTTGGAGGTTAGATGAACCTAACTTAAACGTAGTGAAAGCTAACTTTGAAAGAAAACTTGTAAAAATCTGTTACTTCTAAGAGAAAATTTGATAGTGTTAAGTAAAAGTTTATTAGTGTTAAGAAAAAGTTTTTACTTCGATGCGAAGATTTGTTAGTGTTAAGCAAAACTTGCTACTTCTGACAGAAAAAATTGTTATCATCAACGAAAAAATTGTTAATTCCAAGAAAAATTTGGTATGTTGGACTAAAAACTTGTTATTTCTAACAAATAACTTGTCATCATAATGAAAATTGCTACTTCTAAGAAAAAAATTTGGTATCTTTGAGAGAAAACTTGCAAGCTCAAGCAGAAAACGTGTTATCACTGATGAAAAAATGTGACTTCCAAGAGAAATGGGGGTGTGTTAAGTAAAGGTTTGTTAGTATTAAGGAAAAAGTTGTTACTTCGAAGAGAAGATAGAAACTTGGTGTTGTTAGAAGAAATTCGCTACTTCTAAGAAAAATTTGTTATCTTTGCTGGACAACTTGCTAGTTCTAGCAGAAATTGTGTTATCAGTGACAAAAAAATTATTACTTTTAAGAAAGAATTGGTATCTTTGACAGAAAACTTGCTACTTCTGACATAAAAATTGTTATCACAATCAAAAAATTGTTATCACTGACGAAAAATTTGGTATCTTTGACATAAAACTTGTTAGTTCTAACAGAAAATTTTGTTATCACTGACGAAAAATTGTTACTTCTAAGAAAAATTTGATAGCTGTAATTAAAACTCTGTTAGTTTTAAGGAAAAATTGTTACTTTGATGAGAAAATTTGTAAGTGTTAAGGAAAACTTGCTACTTTTGACTGACAATTTTTTATCATGAACGGAAAAAATTATGCTTCTAAGAAAAATTTGATATTTTTAAGTATAAGTTTGTAAGTATTGAGGAAAAAGTTGTTGATTCGATGAGAAAATTTGTTAGTGTTACTAAAACTCTGTTAGTGTCAAAGAAAAAATTGTTACTTTGATGAGAAAATTTGTTAGTGTGAAAAGAAAAATTGCCACTTCTGACAGAAAACTTGCTCTCATAAACGAAAAAATTGTTACTTCTAAGAAAAATCTCTAAGCTAAGACTCTAAGGTAAAACTCTAAACTCTTAACTATAACTAAACTAAACTTCAACCCTAACTAAAACTCTAAGCTAAAACTCAAAGGTAAAACTACAAATTCTTAACTAAAACTAAACTAAACTAGAACTCTAACAAAAACTCTGAGATAAGAAACCAAGATAAAGCTCTAAATTCTTAACTAAAACTAAACTAAAGAAGATCTATAACTAAAGCAATATGCTAAGACTCTAAGCTAAAAGTCTAAAAAATTAGATAAAACTAAAATAAACTAGAACTCTAACATTAACTCTAATCTAAGACTCCAAGCTAAAACTAGAAAGTATTAACTAAAGCTAAACTAAACTGGAAATTCACCTTAAACTCTAGGATAAGACTCTAAGCTAAAACAATAAACTATCAAATGAAACTAAAATACACTTCAGCTCTAAGTAAAACTTTAGGCTAAAACTCTAAACTAAAACTATAAACTCTTAACTATCACTAAACTTAAACTCTAACTAAACTATAAGATAAGACTACAGGCTAAAACTCTTACTCAAAACTAAACTAAACTAGAACTCTAACTAAAATTCTATGCTAAAAGTCTTAGCTAAAACTCTAATTTCTTAACTATTACTAAACTAAACTTCAACTCTAACTAAAACTCTAAGCTAAGACTTTAAGGTAAAACTCTAAACTAAAACTAAACTAAACTCGAACTTTAACAAAAACTCTAAGCTAAGACTCTACGCTATGATCTAAGCTAAAAACTCTAAATTCTTAACTGTAACTAAACTAAACTTCAACTCTAACTAAAAGTCTAAGCTAAGACTCTAAACTAAAACTCTAAACTCTTGGCTATAACTAAACTTCAACTCTAACTAAACTCTAAGCTAATACTCTACGCTAAAACTCATAACCAAAACTAAACTAAACTAGAACTCTAACTAACACTCTAAGCTAAAACTCTACACTTTTAACTATAACTATAACTAAACTTCAACTCTAACTAAAACTCTAAGTTAAGACTCTAAGCTAAAACTCTAAACTCAACTAAAACTTAACTAAACTAAACTAGAACTCTAAGCTAAAACTATAAAGTAAAACTAAACTAAACTAAACTTCAACTCTAACTAAAACTTCAAGCTAAGACTCTAAGGTAAAATTCTACACTCTTAACTAAAACTAAACTAAACTAAAAATCTAACATAAACTCTAAGCTAAGACTCTAAGCTAAAAAATCTAAACTCTTAAATATAACTAAACTAAACTTCAACTCTAACTAAAGCTCTAATCTAAGACTCTAGGCTAAAACTCTAAACTCTTAACTAAAACTTAACTAAACTACAACTTTAACTAAAACTCTAAGCTATGGCTCTAAGCTAAAACTCTAAATTCTTAACTATAACTAAACTAAACTTCAACTCTAACTAAAACTCTAAGCTAAGACTCTAAGGTAAAACTCTAAACTCATAACTAAAACTAAACTAAACTGGAACTCTAACAAAAACTCTAAGCTAAAACTCTAAACTCTTAACTATTACTAAACTAAACTTCAACTCTAACTAAAACTCTAAGTTAAGACTCTAAGCTATAACTTTAAACTCTTAACTAAAACTAAACTAGAACTTCAACAAAAAATCTAAGCTAAGACTCTAAGCTAAAAACTCTAAACTCTTAACTAAAACTAAACTAAACTAGAAATCTAACAAAAACTCTAAGCTAAGACTCTAATCTTAAACTCTAAACTCTTAACTAAATCTAAAGTAAACTACAATTCTAGCTAAAACTCTAAGCTAGGACTCTAGGCTAAAACTCTAAACTCTTAACTAAAACGAAAGTGAACTAGAACTTCAACAAAAACGCTAAGCTAAGACTCTAGGCTAAAAATCTAAACTCTCAACTAAAACTTAACTAAACTAGAACTGTAACTAAAACTCTAAGCTATGATTCTAAGCTAAAACTCTAAATTCTTAACTTTAACTAAACTAAACTTCAACTCTAAGTAAAACTCTAAGCTAAGACTCAAGGCTAAAACTCCAAACTCTTAACTATAGCTAAACTAAACTTCAACTCTAACTAAACTCTAAGCTAAGACTTTAGGCTCAGACTCTCAACTCTTAACTATAACTAAACTAAGCTTCAACTCTAACTAAAACTCTAAGCTAAGACTCTAAGGTAAAACTTTAAACTCTTAACTATAACTAAACTAAACTAGAACTTTAGAAAAACTCTAAGCTAAGACTCTAAGCTAAAACTCTAAACTCTTAACTAGTACTAAACTAGACTTCAACTCTAAATAAAACTCTGAGCTAAAACCCTAAACTCTTAACTAAAACTAAACTGAGCTAGAACTTCAACCAAATCCCTAAGCAAAGACTATAAGTTAAGACTCTAAACTCTTAACTATAACTAAACTAAACGTCAACTCTAACTAAAACTCTAAGCTATAACTCTGAACTCTTAACTAAAACTAAACTAAACTAGAACTTCAACAAAAACCCTAAGCTAAGACTCTAAGCTAAAACTCCAAACTCTTAACTAAAACTAAAGTAAACTTCAACTCTAACTAAAACTCTAAGGTAAAAACTCTAAGCTCTTAACTAAAACTAAACTAAACTAGAACATCAACAAAAACTCTAAGCTAAGACTCTAAGCTAAAACTTTAAACTCTTAACTATAACTAAACTAAACTAGAACTCAAACTAAAACTCTAAGTTAGGACTCTAAGGTAAAACTCTAAACTCTTAACTAAAACTAAACTAGAACTCTATCAAAAACTCTAAGCTATGACTCTAAGCTAAACTCTAAATTCTTAACTATACCTAAAGTAAACTTCAACTCTAAATAAAACTTTAAGCTAAGACTCTAAGGTAAATTTCTCAACTCTTAACTAAAACTAAACTAAACTAGAACTTCAACAAAAACTCTAAACTAAGACTCTAAGCTAAAAACTAAACTCTTAAATAAAAAGAAACTAAAATTGATCTACAGATAAAACTATAATATAAGACTCTATTTTATAACTCGAAATTCTTAACTACAACTAAAGTAAACTTCAACTCTAACTAAAACCCTAAGATACGACTCTAAGTTACAACTCCAAACTCTGATCTAACAGTTAACTTAACTTCAACTCTAACAAAAACTCTAAGCTAAGACTCTAAGGTAAAAACTCTAAACTCTTAAATAAAACTAAAATAAACTAGAAATTCAACAAAAACTCTAAGCTAAGACTCTAAGGTAAAACTCTAAACTCTTAACTAAAACTAAAGTAGACTAGAACTCTAAACTAAAACTCTAAACTAATACTATAAGGTAAAACTCTAAACTCTTAACTAAACTAAACTAGAACTTCAACAAAAACTCTAAGCTAAGACTCTAAGCTAAGACTCTAGGCTAAAACTCTAAACTCTTAAAAAAAACTTAACTAAAACTTCAACTTTAACTAAATCTCTAAGTTAAGACTCTAAGCTAAAACTCTAAACTATTAAATATTACTAAACTAAACTTCAACTATAACTAAAACTCTAAGCTAAAAATCTAAAATCTTAACTAAAAGTAAACTAAACTAGAACTTCAAAAAAAACTCTAAGCTAAGACTCTAAGATAAAAACTAAACTCTTAACTATAACTAAACTAAACTAGAACTCTAACTAAAACTCTAAGCTAAGACTCTAAGCTAAGACTCTAGGCTAAAACTCTAAACTCTTAACTAAAACTTAACTAAAACTACAACTTTAACTAAAACTCTAATTTAAAACTCTAAGCTAAAACTCTAAACTCTTAACTATTACTAAACTAACCTTCAACTCTCACTAAAAACCTAAGTTAAAACTCTAAACTCTTAACTAAAACTAAACTAAACTAGAACTCTAACAAAAACTCTAAGCTAAAACTCTAAACTCTTATTTATTACTAAACTAAACTTCAACTCTAACTAAAACTCTAAGCTAAGACTCTAAGCTAAAACTCTAAACACTTAACTAAAACTAAACTAAACTAGAACTTCAACAACAACTCTAAGCTAAAACTCTAAGCTAAAAACTCTAAACTCTTAACTAAAACTAAACTAAACTAGAACTCTAAGAAAAACTCTAAGTTATGACTGTAATCTAAAACTGTATAATCTTGAACAAATCTGAACTAAAGTTCAACTCTGACTAAAACTATAGCCTAAGTGTCCAATCTTAAAATCCATACTCCTTTCTATAACTAAACTAAACTGCAAATCGTACAAAAACTCTTAGCTAAGGCTCTAAGGTCAAACTCTAAACTCTTAAATAAAACTAAACTAAACTAGAATTTCAACAAAAACTCTAAGCTAAGACTCTAAGCTAAGACTCTAGGCTAAAACTCTAAACTCTTAACTAAAACTTAAGTAAAATACAACTTTAACTAAAACTCTAAGCTATGATTCTAAGCTAAAACTCTAAATTCTTAACTTTAACTAAACTAAACTTCAACTCTAACTAAAACTCTAAGCTAAGACTCAAGGCTAAGACTCCAAACTCTTAACTATAGCTAAACTAAACTTCAACTCTAACTAAACTCCAAGCTAAGACTCTAGGCTAAAACTTTCAACTCTTAACTATAACTAAACTTAGCTTCAACTCTAACTAAAACTCTAAGCTAAGACTCTAAGGTAAAACTCTAAACTCTGAACTAAAACTAAAGTAAACTAGAACTATATCAAAAACTTTAAGCTAAGACTCTAAGTTAAAACTCTTAACTATTACAAAACTAAACTTCAAATCTAATTAAAACTCTTAGCTAAAACTCTAAACTCTTAACTAAAACTAAACTAAACTAGAACTTCAACAAAAACCCTAAGCTAAGACTCTAAGCTAAAAACTAAACTCTTAACTATTACTAAACTAAACCAGAAATCTAACAAAAACTCTAAGCTAAGACTCTAAGCTAAAACTCTAAACTCTTAACTAAAACTAAAGTAAACTTCAACTCTAACTAAAACTCTAAGGTCAAATTCCAAACTCTTAACTATAACTAAAATAAACTAGACCTCTAACAAAAACCCTAAGGTAAGACTCTAAGCTAAAAACTCTAAACTCTTAACTAAAACTAAACTAAACTAGAACTTCAACAAAAACTCTAAGCTAAGACACTAAGATAAAACTCTAAGCTCTTAACTATAACTAAACTAAACTAAACTAGAACTCAAACTAAAACTCTAAGCTAGGACTCTAAGGTAAAACTCTAAACTCTTAACTAAAACTAAACTAGAACTCTATCAAAAACTCTAAGCTATGACTCTAAGCTAAACTCTAAATTCTTAACTATACCTAAAGTAAACTTCAACTCTAAATAAAACTTTAAGCTAAGACTCTAAGGTAAATTTCTCAACTCTTAACTAAAACTAAACTAAACTAGAACTTCAACAAAAACTCTAAACTAAGACTCTAAGCTAAAAACTAAACTCTTAACTATAACTAAACTAAACTTGAACTCTAACTAAAACTCTAAGATAAGATTCTAAGCTATAACTCTAAATTCTTAACTAAAACTAAATTAAACTTCAACTCTAACTAAAACTCTAATATAATACTCTAATGTAAAACTCTAAACTCTTAACTATAACTAAACTTAACTTCAACCCTAACAAAAACTCTAAGCTAAGACTCTAAAGTTAAAAAACTAAAATCTTAACTATAACTAAACTAAACTAGAAATTCAACAAAAACTCTAAGCTAAGACTCTAAGGTAAAACTCTAAACTCTTAACTAAAACTAAAGTAGACTAGAACTCTAACAAAAACTCTAAGCTAAGACTCTAAGGTAAAACTCTAAATTCTTAACTAAACTAAACTAGAACTTCAACAAAAACTCTAAGCTAAGACTCTAAGCTAAGACTCTAGGCTAAAACTCTAAACTCTTAACAAAAACTTAAATAAAACTTCAACTTTAACTAAAAATCTAATCTAAAACTCTAATCTAATACTACAAACTCTTAAATATTACTGAACTAAACTTCAACTCTATCTAAAACTCTAAGCTAAAAATAAATTCTTAACTAAAACTAAACTAAACTACAACTTCAACCACCTCACAAAGCTAAGACTCTAAGCTAAAAACTAAACTCTTAACTATAACTAAACTAAACTAGAACTCTAACTAAAACTCTAAGCTAAGACTCTAAGCTAAGACTCTAGGTTAAAACTCTAAACTCTTAACTAAAACTTAACTAAAACTACAACTTTAACTAAAAATCCAAGTTAAAACTCTAAGCTCAGACTATAAACTCTTAAATAATACAAACTAAACTTCAACTCTAACTAAAAATCTAAGCTAAAACTCTAAACTCTTAACTAAAACTAAACTAAACTAGAACTTCAACAAAAACTCTAAGCTAAGACTCTAAGCTAAAAAATAAACTCTTAACTATTACTAAACTAAACTAGAACTCTAACAAAAACTCTAAGCTAAGACTCTAAGCTAAAACTCTAAACTCTTAACTAAAACTAAAGTAAACTTCAACTTTAACTAAAACTCTAAGCTAAGACTCTAAGGTAAAACTCTAAACTCTTAACTAAAACTAAAGTAAACTAGAACTCTAACAAAAACTCTAAGTTAAGACTCTAAGCTAAAACTCTAAACTCTTAACTAAAACTAAACTAAACTAGAACTTCAAACAAACTCTAATATAAGACTCTAAGCTAAAACTCTAAACTCTTAACTAAACTAAACTAGAACTCTAACAAAAACTCTAAGCTAAGACTCTAAGCTAAAACTCTAAACTCTTAACTAAAACTAAAGTAAACTTCAACTCTAAATAAAACTAAGCTAAGACTCTAGGCTAAAACTCTATGCCTATGTGTTAAAGAAAAAACCGGAATAATGTTGGATAATTTCTAAATCTAAAAAATTCAGTAAAAAAAAACTTTAAAAAAATTCAATAAGGGGGGGAGGAAGGGAGGGGTTCGGTTGGGCTTTGGGGGTGTGGGGGGCCTTTGGGGGCCCGGGGGGGTCATTTGGGGCTCGGGGGCCCGGGGGTCTTTGGGGACCCGAAGGGGCCTTTGGCGGTGCCGGGGGACTTTCGGGGGCCCAGGGAGCCTTTTTTGGCCGGAGGGGGGCCCTTTGGGGTTAGTTTAGGGGGCCCTTTAGGGTTGGGGACCTCACAACATTGTTCAAACGGAACTTGTGTATTATAACGACCACAGAGTTTCACGCTCAAATCATCTTCTAAATCATCTTCTAAAATCATCTTCTAAAATGCCTAAAACGTTTTCGCTTAAATCATCTTCTAAAATGTCTCAAAACGGTTTCGCCCAAATAATCCCTAAACGTAATTTGTGCGTGTTCCTTTTGTTTTGGCATCCCTGAGCTGTTACATTTGAAATTCCTAGGAAACTCTTTCCTGCGTTAATCTCTTCATCTCTAAGATGTTCCTAGCTACACTATTATGGTTTCGATAGAATATCAATTTATCTCTCTGACTTAAAGGTTAGAGAAGCCTTATTTAAAAATGGATTTTTCCATCTCTTTAGACTCTCGCATAATTCCAAGATAAAAAGCGATGTCATTTCTATTTCCTGACACTAAGGATCAATAAAGCCATATTTAAAAATAGAATATTAATTTTCCTCTCTGACCTAAATATCGTTTATCCCTCAGACCTACGATCAAAGAAGACATATTTGTTTCTTAATTCCCCTTTCGTAAATCAATAATTCCCCTCGATCATGTAAATCAAGTTCTCGGAAATTCTCTCCCCTCGATTATACAAATCAAGTTCTCAGAAATTCTCTCCCCTTCGTGGATCGATAATCCTTGAATAAATTATGTTAGCTTGGCGTTAGACTCAATTGTAGATGGCAGCACATGTGTTAACCCCTTATTCATTATGGCCCTTCTACTCGCGAAAGGATTCAATCGAACGGAAATATAAAGCTCTAGTCCCCTTTATATGTGACACAAAAATTGGAGGACAACTAAGCCCCATCCCACGCTCTTTTTTTCCCAAAGTCACCCGATCAAAATTTTGAGACAGCCATTTTGCTCAGCATAGTCGCAAAAATCTAATAACTATGTCTTTGAGGATGACTTAATGCCCCACAGTCCCTATAGAAAGGGCTGCGAGTTATGAACTTTGTCCATTGTTTATATATAGTATTGGCTATTGGGAATTATACAGAAGTTTTCAGGGGGACTTATTCTGGTGAGGGAGGAGGGTTGAGGCGAGAAGGTTACGCGGGAGGAACTTTCCATGGAGAAATTTTTAATGGGGGAAGGGAATTTTCCATGAATGGGGTGCCGGATCTCCCAGCATTTTTTAAAAACTATCAGAAATTAAATCAACAAACAGGTTTCTTCCAACTGAAAGTAAGGAGCAATATTAAAACTTAAAACGAACAGAAAATATTACTTATATAAGGGGGTTTGCCTCTCCTTAATAGCTTGCTCTCACGCCAGAGTTTTTTTTTTAACTTTTAAAAGAGGTTATTTTTCTAATTAAACAAACTTTGTGATTCAGGAGTCATTCTTAAATAACTGGAACAAAAATCGAAGTTAGGTTATTATATGGTTATTAATAGTTAAAAAAAAAAAAATTAATATCCAAATATCGTTTTAATTATTCATGTACGGTGAGTAGTCTTCAAAACCTGCATTAATTCAAAAACTTTCAGAAATTAAACAAAAAAATGTTTTTAACTGAAAGTAAGGAGCTAGAAAGTAAAAATAAAGTTTCTTATTGTTTTAAAAAGTAGAGCTGTGAGAAAGAGTCCAACTTTAACGTAAGGAGCGGAGCGTTGAGGTAGGAACAACCCCTTTCATACACGGAATAATTTCTGTGTTTTAAGTTTTAATGCCGCTCCTTACTTTCAGTAAAAAAAAACTTGTTTTTTATATTTAATTGTGATATAAGTTCTACTCCTTGACTCCTAGTAGCAAAGTAGTTCCATAATAGACTTGAATTGATATTATTTGTTTTTAGAAACCTCTTCATTAAAAACTGTTGACAGGAAAACTATAAAATACGATTAATTATCGAGGGACGCAAAATTTTTTATGTTGAGACTAACCCCCCGCCCCGCCCCCGCCCAATGCACTCTCGCATCAGTTATAGTGTACATGCCTGTATATAGTTACCTTGTGTTTAAGCTTTAATCGAGAAAAGTTTAAGGAGCGAGATATTGAGGAGGGGCCACCCCCTTCATATACATGATAATTTTTTTCGTTTTAAGTTTTAATGTTGCTCCTTACTTTCAGTTGAAAACACTTGTTTTTTGTTTATTAATGAAAAAAGACGGACTTTCATATTCTGTCTTCCCTCTAGCTCTTAGCTCTATAGCCTTGAATTTTCAAAGCTCTATAGCCAATAGATAATTTGTCGTTTGAGGACCTTTATGAAAGGTCCGTCGTTTGAGGACATAAAAAAGCTTAGCAGTTTATGGGCTCCATAATGAAAAGAATTATTTTTAGATCTTCTAACAACAATTAGGTGCCACAACGGAGCAAGGGAATTTAATTTGGAGGCGCTAGTCTATGTGTTAAAAGATGAGTAGCACACAAGTATTTTGAATAGCCTTGTTTTTCCGCAGTTCAATGGTGGAAATGTAGATTGTATCTAACCTCAGCGCTTTCCATGTCTAAATCAGCAAATTGACATGGTTGTTGAAAAGATGTAAAGCCATGTGGCACAACAACTTCAGTGGCAAAAAAAAAACAAATATATGAGAGGAATACGAATGAGAATCGTGACAGTGACCTTTATTCTTCGTTAGAGCTGTACCTTTATGATGTTACCAGAGTCTTGGTGAATCTTTTTAAGTTAATTAATCAAAAAACTTTTTGCACAAATAAGTTTGTCAAAAAAATAAATAACTCCATTAAACCAAAATTAGAATCAAATAATCTACCAAGCATGAAACTACCACAAATCAGTATCAATAAATAAATGAAACTCAAAACAAACAGAAATTTAAATAAGTCAAACTTAAAACAAGCAGAAATTAATCTAGGTAGGGTTCTAAACCCTATGCTTTCTAAAAGTCAGAATATAATTTGTACTTTACAGAAAAAAATTGAAATGAATTTATTGAAAAAAATGTGTATTGTCAGTTTAATATACATATACTGATATTTATTCCTTAAAATCTTAATTAATTTTGGTTTTCTTAAAGTTATAAGTAAAAACATTTAAAACAATTTTCTTTAAAAAAATTCCCTGGCAATAGCCAGGGCATAACTTACAACCCTTGACCTGAGGGGTTTTGGGGGTATGTAATCCTCAAAACCATAATTTCCAGAACTTTTAATTACGTTGAACAAAATGGCTATCTCAAAATATTCCTTGAATGTGTTTGGGGAAATTGTGGGCGTGAGATGGGGGTTAGTTGCTTTTTATTCACTTTTGACTATTAAAAAGAGCACTAGCCCTTTCAATTTCCAATCCAAAGAGCCCTTTTTGAAGCTTCTACGACAACACTTTCTATAAAACCTTGCATGCCCCCAGGGTGTAACTTACAACCCTTGCGCGGAGGGCTCTGAGGGGGTTGTCATCCTAAAAGACCTAATATCCAGAAGTTTTAACTACGTTGAACAAAATGAATCTCTCAAAAATTTGATTGGATGTGTTTGGGGAAATGGTAGGCGTAAGAGGGGGTTAGTTGCCCTCCCATTACTGTCAAGTATTAAAAAGGGCACTAGCCATTTCAATTTTTAATCGATTGAGTCCATTTTGAAGTTTTCCGACAACGCTTTCTATAAAAACCTTATATGCCCCCAGGGCATAACTTACAACCCTTGCCCTGAGGGCTGCGGGGGGTTGTCATCCTTAAAGACCTAATTTCCAAAACTTTCAACTACGTTGAACAAAATGGCTATCTAAAATTTTTGATTGAATGTGTTTGGGGAAAAGTTGGGTGTGAGAGGGGGAATAGTAGCCCTCCAATCACTTTCGAATATTAAAAAGGGCACTAGCCCTTTGAATTTCCAATCGAATCCACCCCTTTTCAAGTTTCTGCGACAAATCTTTCAATATAAACCTTATATGCCCCAAGGGTATAACTTATAACCCTTGCCTTGAGGGCTCTGAGGGGGTTATCATCCTGAAAGACCTAATGTCCAGAATTTTCAACTACGTTAAACAAAATGGCTATCTCAAAATTTGGATTGGATGTGTTTGGATAAATGGTGGGTGGGGAAGGGGTGTTAGTTGCCTTCCAATCACTTTCGACTATTAAAAAGGACACTAGCCATTTCAATTTCCAGTCGAACGACCCCCATTGAAGTTTTTACTACAACGCTTTCTATAAAAACCTAATATGCCCCCAGGGCATAACTTAAAACCCGTGCCCTGAGGGCTGTGGGGGGGGGGGGAAGTTTTCATCCTCAAAGACCTAGTTTTCAGAATTTTCAACTACAGTGAACAAAATGGCTATCTCAAAATTTTGATAGGATGTGTTTGGGGAAAGGGTGGGCGTGAGAGGGGGGTTAGTTGCTCTCCAATCACTTCCGACTATTAAAAGGGGCAGTAGCCCTTAGAAATTCCAATCGAAAGAGCCTTTTTGAATTTTCTACGACAACGCTTTCAATAAATATCTTATATTGCCCCAGGGTATAACTTGCAACCTTTGCCCTGAGGGCTGTGGGGGAGTGTCCTCCTCAAAAACATAATTTCTATTTGGAAAACAACTACGCTGAACAAAATAGCTATCTCAAAATTTCGATTGGATGTGTTTGGGGAGAAGGTGGGCGTAAGAAGTTAGTTGCCCTCCAATCACTTTCGACTATTAAAAAGGGCACTAGCCCTTTGAATTTACATTTTAATGAGCCTTTTTTGAAATTTCTACGACAACTCTTTCTGTAAAAATCTTATAGGGCCCCAGGGCACAACTTACAACCCTTGCCCTGAGGGATGTGGGGGAGTTTCCTCCTCAAAAACATAATTTCTATTTGGAAGTTAACTACGCTGAACAAAATAGCTATCTCAAAACTTTGATTGAATGTCGTTGGGGAAAAGATGGGTGTGAAAGGGGGTTAGTTTCCCTCCAATCACTTTTGACTATTAAAAAGGGCACTAGCCCTTTGAATTTGCAATCGAATGAGCCTTTTTTGAAGTTTCTACGACAAAGCTTTCTGTAAAAATCTTATATGGCCCCAGGGCATTACTTACAACCCTTGCCCTGAAGGCTCTGGGGGAGTGTCCTGCTCAAAAACATAATTTCTATTTGGAAATCAACTACGCAGAACAAAATAGCTACCTCAATGTTTTGATTGGATGTGTGTTGGGATAATAGGTAACTAGTTCGCCAGTCTCCATGGTAAATGCTCCCAAAGGAATCTGATCTCCAGATAGCTCAAGAAAGAAGAAGCCACAATTTTATGTCTAAATGTTGGATTTTCCTCCATTACTTGAGGGCAGCGCCAGCCTAGTTGACACACTCTCCAGTGCTGCAAGTGGCTCGATATTAGAAACTTCTATCGCCACGAGCAAACCTGTCTAATTACTACCAACATTCCTTAAATGGTACACATGGCACGGTCGGTAGGATAAGCAGTTTCAAACCGGGAGTTGTACCGGGAGTAAAACACGATATATTTGAAATACCAAAATAAAGTTCCTTCTTTAATTCGGACTCCTATAATTAAGCTAAATCTAGTTTCAAAAATGAAAAAGTCCTTAATCAGCAAAGAAAAGAAACTGCAGTCTTTGGATTTCGCTAAGACAGTGAGCAATAAGAAAAGTGCTACGCACAATATTTTTAAGGACGTTTAAACGATAAGAACCGTGTGAACGCCTAAATCATCAAAAATATTTAAGACGTATTATTGGACGAGGGTTCCCGTCCTTGGGCCACATGAGCCAATGGCAGGCAGTCCCTATAACGCAGGACGAAAGAACTGCGTTTGGGAGTGGGGTAAATGTGCCTTTTTAATTATAATCTCTATCCAGATTTGAAGCGATTAGTACCTTAGAACTAGAGAGATTCAGACGAATTTATTGTATTTTGGTCACCGTTATTGTCATAGAAGCGACTTATTCCTGTGCGACCAAGCATGTAAGTTCAATAAATCTATTGTCTTTCTTATCTCTGTTTATTCCATTTTATATGTCTGTATTTAGCCTATATAGCTAATTAGTTCGCCATATCGTGTGCCAAGAAAAACTTCTATTGCTACAAATGACGCGAGTCGGAAATTGGAAGAAAACTGCAAACTAATTAGGCTATTAAAACTTTGTGCTTTAAATTTAATTATTGGAGAGATACAGACATATAAGTAAATTAATTAGGCCTATAACCACTAGGCTACGATAGGAAACCCCTTATATCTCATAGGAGATAATAGCCTCCCCCAAATTAGGCTAAGTAAAATAATAAATTTATTTTAAGTTTATATAAACGCAAAAAAAAAAAATTGAAATATTGTAACAGAAATGGCTTTGTCAAAGGAGGAAGGTAAATGGACTTCGCTTTTAGCGGCTCTCGAATTAGCAAAACTTCGAGCAGCTTTGCTTGAACTTTGGCTATTAGAAATAAATTTGTATCCCCTCAAAGAGTTGGGTACAATAGAAAAAATGGAGAAAAGGCTCAATGAAGAATTGTAAAATGAGAAAAAAAAATTAAAAAAAAAAAGTATTCAGTTTTTAACAAGTAGAAGCAAGTGTATAATTAGTAATTTTTTTAGTGTTAGTAATAAATGCAATGAAGTAGTGCCGTATATTACTAAATAATAAACTATTTGTACCGTGAATTGAAAGAATAAAATAAAAGAAAGAAAAACAAAATCTAGCTGGACCGATGAAACGTTGGTAGAAACAAAAGAATTTTAGGCATAATAGTAGCAAATGGGGTCTGTTATATTCCACCCCTGTTTCTTTTCCTTGCAGATAAATGACCTATTTTCGTTTCTTTAATTACATTTATGACCCCTTTGGAAGAATACAAGTAAGGTATTTTCTACAAACTGTGTAGTATTTTCCGTAACCCAGGCAGGGTAGGAATAGAGCTACACGGCGCCGTCATTATTATATTGACAGGGAGGGTTATTACCTCCAAGGAGAGAGTAGAAATTTTCTAGCCGTAACCCAAGGCGGGTACATTTGGCTTTAGAAAGTGGCCATTTGACCACTCGATCGCGTTACCAGACCCTGGGACAGGGTATACTGTAAATAGGGTAGTACCAAACCCGATATTTGCAGAACCGTTGGGGTAAGAGCGGGAATCTCACTAACATTAGGGCCGACAAGGGGTTCTCCCATTCGAGTAAGTGGCATAGCAATCTTTTTGCGTCATTCGAGTAAGTGGCATAACAATCTTTTTGCGTCATTCGAGTAAGTGGCATAGCAATCTTTTGCGTCATTTTTTGCCTTTAAAATTAGTGACCCTGCACATACACCCCAATAAGTGGTGCCAGCGGTAGCTAGCACTACGAACATTGGCGGCAGCGGCATAAGCACACATGCTAGAAAGCTTAGCAAAAGTCGCCGAAGGAAGCAAAAAAAAAAGAAGAGTTATTACCCAGCTGTGACTGGAACTCTGCATAAGGCGAGAAATTCGGCGAAAGAAACCGTTAATCACAGACAATTGAGGCGTAGGGATAGGTCTTAAAAGGGTCTCCTTTACCTACACAGATGACCTTCACGTGAATAATGGTGTTAGAAAAAATTCAAATTCTAAAGTAGCTCTGCAAAATGAGTGAACAAGAAAATTTGAATTTTGAACCATGGCTGCTTTAGAGCCATGTAGATGTAAAACAAGCCAGTGTACATGCTTGTTTACAAAGAATAATTAAAAATGCATGAATGTATTTTTTTTGGGGTCGAGTGTCATTTGTATTGCTGGGGTTGACTCCCCTCGCACACGTTAGGTCCCCTAGTGGATAAATATCCGCGTTATTTGCGCTTATTAATTTTATGGGTTATTTGTAATGATGGCAAATATCAGACTTAATTTATTGCTTTTTTTATAAACAGATATCATTCAACACAATTAAGAAAGGGCGTCAAAAGTCTGCCCATTGTTCTTAAAAACTGCTTATTTGAAAATGTCAATTTTCTTTTTATGTTGTTCTATTTATTTAAGAGCGAGAGAGAATGAGCATATGTAGGTTTTATTTTTGTAGCTAGACTTAAGACATACCTTAGTACTTCAGTTTAATTAAATCTACGTTCAATGTTTTGTTACAACAAGCATCCTTGATTGCTATACTTCGCGCACCTTAGACTAAATTAGTCGATGTTACTAAGGATTTGATTAAGTTTTAGATGTCTTATTTTTGTTAGTGTTATTTCTATGCCCTTTCAAAGGATAATAGAAAGGTTGGAAAAGAAAATAACCAAAGGTAGGAAGCTCGTGGTCGACTGAGAACGACAAACGGTGTTGGACCACGTCTTGTGGGAAGCCTGGGTAGGAATTCAAGGCCCATGATTGTTTTTTGTAATTTTTTTAAACGATCGTAGGAAGGGATATTTTTCAGTCTTTCAAGTATAAGAAATTAGTATTTTTATGCCAATCAGGGCCAATCAAAACAATACTTACAGGTTGAATAGAAACTTCAGTGAGCTAAGTTTTCGTTTTTTGAATCAGAATGCTTTGAAAGAGAAACAGAGAGTTTACTTTCTTATAGCTCCGAGGCGAAATAAAAAAAAAAGAAGAGAAAAGTGTTTCAATTTCATTATTTTATACCTATGACGTATACAATAACAGAGAGATCACTGTTCTATAGTTCTGTGACAAAAATGTTCTTTAATTTCATTGGTTTATCTATGACATATATTGTGCTCTAATTTTTGTGAAATATTTTCGCAAGTCAGTCACGTTATATCTTACCTATACTGACTCAGGTCCCCTCGAATTTTCTATGAAAAATAGACCCATGTCCGAACAAAAATTGATGTCATCAAAAACAAAAAAAAATCTTTTTACTAATCGTTTTATTTCTACCAATAAGAACACTGCAAGGTGATGACGGTGATATCTTTACTAATGGTTTTATACATGGATTAAGTCGAGGCGAAATCTCCTCTCTACAACGGGCATAAGAGTTTTCTAAGATGTAGAATCCCTGCTGAAATTGACTTCCATGTGAAGAATTAAAAAAAAATATTTTTATCAAAAATAAATCAAATATGCCTAACTTGACTTAAAAATTCGATAATCTGACACTATTCTCAGCTAGAGCTTGATCTGAATCGTGTTTCGGTCTATTTTTAGGTTTTTAGTGTTTAACCATCCTTTTTTACTTGCCGTTTTGTTCATTTTTCTTGCTTAAAATATCAGTCAATTTCTTATTTAACTATTCTAATAGTCAATTCGTACTCAATTTTTTACTTTAATTATTTATTAAAATATAATTTCTCAATAAGTTATTAATTAAAATTCAATTATCTCAATTAAACTAATTAGAACCTGATAATTTATTTAAGTTAGACTAGGGCTTATGTTTAACTTGAAAAGACTGTGCTTCATTTAGTGAAAAACGTTTATCTTTGTCAATTTTTTTTCCTGTTTCCCCCTTTTTTAGTTCATGCGAAATTTATTTGAGCAACATGTATATTAAATTATCCAATTCTGATATAGTGACTACCAAAAAGATTTCCTCTTGAAACCTATATTTCTTCAACCCCATTATACCCGTACAAATCTCAGTCAGTTTTCAGTATATTTTGATAGAGCGAATTTGTTTTTATTAGCTGAAGTAAACATGACTAATTCGGAGCGTCGGGTATATTGAAAAGAAGTTTAGTTTTTAAACTATGCAATTCAGTATTCTATGCCCTTATATCTGGCAGATTTATAAAATCAAAAAAAACAAAAAAAACTAACAGTACAGACGCGTCTAATTATATTAAATATTTTATATTTGTGCAGAGTATAATTATTTCAGGCCTACACATTTCTCATCCGTGTGCTTCCTACTCGTGTAATATATGTAACAATAGACAACTATTTGTAACTATAACCAAACAACCTCTTGGTACGTTTATATGTAGAATTTCACGGCGGATGTGAAATTATATCTCAATAATAATACGTAAAATTTTAAAACCATTTGATCAGTTAAGATATATGGATTGAAACCCTGTGTATGTCCAATGGCGACTAAGTAAAACCCACAAGGAATTCCGTATTAATGTGAAGGTGTTTCTCGCTTAACGGATTCTAATAAGACTTTAATATAATATTTATTTATTTAGTTCTGAAGGATTTGCTCAAACAATAGCCTTCTAAAAAAGATATTGATGTCAGTTCTTCATTATGCTTATATTCTTTGCCAAGCATTAACTGGAATCTACGGAGGCAAGCTTTGAAATCCTGCATCTAATGACCTTATTGAAAAAGCGAATAGGAGGCACCAATGTTGACTTGCAATTACGGAAAAATCCTGAGACTAAGAACCTCTGCATTCCAGCCGTTAAACCCGGAGCCACATGGGAACGTCTAAGCCAAGAAATAGGGAAGACATCAGAAAACTAGTGGGTATAGAGGTCTCCACTAGTCCTTGTTATGTCTTGTTCCCTCATTGTAGTATCGTTTGCGTAAAACCGTGTGGTTATGACGCTGCAACATGCGTTTCTTATACAGCACGGACTTGCGTGAACAATGCAGGCATGAAAAAATATTGTAAAAACAGACCTCAAACTTAATAATGTAGGGTAAATTATGTTTATTTAATATCGATATTTTCGTTATCAAAACAAATTTGAAGAAATTTCTGTTTTAGATTTTCATTGTGAGTGCTAATATTAATGTATTTATTTAATTCTGTCTCATAGGTAAGAAATTATAACCCAATTAATGCGTGAATTATTGTATGAGTATTTACTTCAAAGAACATGTGATTCTGCCGCGTTGTTTTTATTAAAGGAAAGTAAATTGACGCTTTGGTCATTGAGTATTTCAATAAGCTGCCCAGTACAGATACGACCCAGTAGCATATATTTTCATCATATCTCAACCAGCGAAGAGTACTCACCATAACTTCTGGCAAATTCCATCCCAGCTTCGTCTACGAAAACAACAGTTACCTTCGACCGTCGTTTCTTCGACTATTAACCATATTATGTATAAGGTAAAACTATATTTTAACCTCATTATCAAGTGCTCTAACGAAATATATAATCAAATAAACGCTGAGAAACCCATCAGTCAGTACAAGATATAAATACGTATATATCTCTGTTGATACTCACTATGGACCCCATAATAGTTTGACAGTATAGTGATGATATTTGAAGCTAAACGATATTAAACAATATTTAAAGTTAAATGACACTTAAAGACATTTCAAGATATTTGAAGACGAAATTAAAGACAATTTGAAGTTTAATTCTGAGAACTCCATCGATCAGCACACGATAAACGATATTTGAAGTTAAATGACACTTAAAGACATTTGAAGATATTTGAAGCAGAAATTAAAGACAATTTGAACTTTAACTCTGAGAACACCATCGAGCAGTACAAGATAAACGATATTTAACGATATTTGAAGTTAAATGATAGTTGAAGATATTTGAAGCTGAAGTTAAAGACAATATATTAAGAGAGTCACTATAGTATGACGACAACCCATTTCAAAAGGCACAAATGAACAATTTTACGCGATAATACATTCTCTATGTGCCTCAAAAATCCTAAAAATGACATGCTGAGAAGAAAAACACCAACACCTATAGTGGGAAGAATCATTTCCCAGTTGACTATTAGAACGGTATTTAACGGTCATTTCCCAGTTGACTATTAGGGAAAACTTACCGTGTAAAGACAACTAGACTCAAACTGTTCCATGAAGAAACCATAACGTAAGTGCTTCGAAATTTTTGCCACGACAAAAGGAGTGAAGGACAGTAATTTACAACAGAAGGGTGTAGTACACTAATGACACGAAAGGTGATGAATAGATGTGAAGCTACATGTGTTAATTCCTAACAGCTTTGACAATTCAAAAATCTAAATAGTGAAAGTGTTTTAATGTCATCTGTGAATATGTTGAACCAAATATTGTATGTTATAAATCATTTATGTATGTACCACAAGTAGAATTAGGTGTAACATTATTATGTTATTCATTTAACGCTGTGTAGATAGTATGTAGTACTTCATATAGACAAAAAAAAAACTACTTTAAGATTATAATATTCCAAAAATTTTTGGAAAAGTAAAATTAAAAAGTTTTATTTTTAGAAAAAAAAAAAAAATAGAATTTTTATTATATTAGAAAAACAATAACCAAAAAAAAAAATATGATTCCGGTAATTTAATTTTATTAAGGGATGTAGAATAAAATAATAAAAATAATTGAAAAATTTTAAAACTACTGATGGGCAGTAACTAATGACGGGGCGTCATTATTTCATGGGAAGGGTGATATGTACCGGGAGTAAAACACGATATATTTGAAATACCAAAATAAAGTTCCTTCTTTAATTCGGACTCCTATAATTAAGCTAAATCTAGTTTCAAAAATGAGAAAGTCCTTAATCAGCACAGAAAAGAAACTGCAGTCTTTGGATTTCGCTAAGACAGTGAGCAATAAGAAAAGTGCTACGCACAATATTTTTAAGGAAGTTTAAAAGATAAGAACCGTGTGAACGCCTAAATCATCAAAAATATTTAAGACGTATTACTGGACGAGGATTCCCGTCCTTGGGCCAAATGAGCCAACGGCAGGCAGTCCCTATAACGCAGGACGAAAGAACTGCGTTTGGGAGTGGGGTAAATGTGCCTTTTTAATTTTAATCTCTATCCAGATTTGAAGCGATTAGTACCTTAGAACTAGAGAGATTCAGACGAATTTATTGTATTTTGGTCACCGTTATTGTCATAGAAGTGAATTGTTCCAATGCGACCAAGCATGTAAGTTCAATAAATCTTTTGTCCTTTCACATGTGTTTGTTTCTCTTATATGTCTGAGTCTAGTCCGATAATAGGTAACTAGTTCGCCAGTCTCCAAGGTAAATGCTCCCAAAGGAATCTGATCTCCAGATGGCTCAAGAAAGAAGAAGCCGCAATTGTATGTCTACATATTCAATTTTCTTTCATTAATTGAGAGCGGCGCTAGCCTAGTTGACACAATCTCCAGCGCTATAAGTGGCGCTATAGGAGAAATCTCTATCGCCACGAGCAAATCTTTTCTATTACCACAAATAATCCTTCAATGGTACAAATGGTGGGCGTGGAAGGGGTATTAGTTGCCTTCCAATGACTTTCGACTATTAAAAAGGGCACTAGCCATTCCAATTTCCAATCAGATGAGCCCTTTTCGAAGTTTCTACTACAACTTCTTCGATACGAAGTGCCCTGGTCTAACCCCAAAAAATAAATAATACATAATACATTGTGCCAACATCGTTCTTTACTTAGGCAGCGCGATTGGGCTGCCTATGATAAAGCTAAGACTCTGTCTCAACTATTGTATTTTTGATGTTTTTAGCTCATCATTATTTTATCAATGTTTTTTGAGTGACTTATATTTTCATCGATTTCTTTGTCTTAGTATTTGCACTACATTCAAGGAAGGCGGCTATTAGTAATACAGCCAAAATTTTCGTACATGTCGTATTTTAATAATTATCTTCAAAAATTCCTGGTTATGTCCTCATGTTTTGTAAGTTAAGGATGAGGAAATACATCAAATTTAAAAAAATATAAGCAAATTAAATTCTGCAAGGCACTTGTATAGTATGTAATAAAAATAAGGGAAAAAATGTAATAAAAAAGAAGTTGCCCAAGGCAAAAAGGCCAACACTTCAACAGCAGGAAGTATCATATATAATTGTTACTTTTTTAACCTTTAAAGGACAGTCCCCAAAAAATGTTTTAGCATACCTGCTAGGAAGACACTAAAAGTTACCGCAAATAGACTGAACGATAAAATTCGCCCTGTTCGGGCTACCCAATTTGATTGAGAAGCTTACCAACAAAAGTGGCGTAAATTTTCTTTATAAGATTCCGAAAAATTCCCGACGCTGAGGCTCATTGAGGTTCATATCCTCTTAAGGTAGACGGAACAGGAGAAAAGACATCAAATCGCGAAATATTTTTTGATTTGGATGAAAAAGTGAGTTGATCTGCTTGATTTACATCTCAATACGAACAGAGAGAAAAACAGTCTAGTAAAAAAGCTTGTTAAGAAGTTTTAGATTGACTGATTATTATGTCTCCACGCAAGGGTACAAAAAAAGAGCAGCTGGACTCCGAGTATAATGTATATATCGTAGGAAAAGAGCTTTTACGATTCTTAGAAAACAAAGTTAAAGTTATTTTGTTGCTTATGAGATTGAACGATTACATTTTTTAATCATTCTAACTATTTTTAGAAAATTCAATATGCCTATCACGTCTGCAACATCTGAAAGACTCTTTTTGGTGGCAGTCATAATGTAGCTATAATTAGAAGCTGGCTTTTATAAAGAGAGTTTTTAATACATCTTTTATAAAGACATGTTAGTTGGAAGTATTCAATAATTTTTAAGTATGTAACCTAAGACAAACCTAAAAGGAAAATGTTGTGTGAAGTAATACTATGCAAAGATATACACAAATTCACGCAACACATTACTGAAGGAAATATCCGAGCAAAAACATGAAAACTGGATTCTCAAATATCAACTTAGAAGTCGGAAAGATTTTTAAGTTCCTTTACAGGCCACTGAGTCTTAGTGGAGAGTATTGCAATGTATTTATAATAATGCATAACACATAATCATATTTTATGTTATGAAAACAGATTAGAATTGTTGTTACCTAGTAAGTACATTTGAATCAAGAATTGTTTTCTATTCATTCTTTTTTTGGATGTGGTGCACATTTCCAGGAATTACTTACACCAGGTGACGCGTGACAAGTGTAGCGAAACTGTGCTAAAACTGTGCATAGAGGGGTAGAAACTACGCCAAGCGTTATGGAGACTGAGCCAAGCGAGGTCGGAATTGTGTGGCAAACAAGGCGTTCTGATATGTACACCCGGAGGTGGAAAGCAGTCACCCCTCGCCTTTTCTAAGTGGTCATCATGCCAAACTTTATAAACATTACTATGTTAAGACAAAACTTCTAAGATATTTCAATTCTACAAAAATTTTCAGGATTTTATGATCCAATTTATTTTAGGTTTCAAAGATGGCAGTTTAAAAATTGTGGTGGGGTTTTGTGGGGTATTGCATTAAAAATAAATAGTCTAGCAGGTATGTTCACCAGGCTTTCAGAAAGGATTTCTGTCTGGATTGAGTAAAAAATTGAAAATAAAGAATGACTTCAAAACTTAAGCAGAAATTATTTTACATAAGAAGAGTTCTCATACTATGAACCCATCCCCCTCCCCCTGCTTTCACCAAATATTTATCAGTGCTTATCAGAGCATTTAAAATAAAATAATTTGAGATTACAAAAAGTAGAGCCAGCTGATAATTGCATGTATCTTAAATACCAATTCCTTTTCAAAGTGTTCTAACAAACAATTTTTATTGCCTCTTCTTACTCAAAGCCTCTTCTTACTCAAAGTATTCCGATGGAGAGTTTAAAGCCTTTACCAACAGTAAATTTACAGACAGTGCCTGTAATTAGTTGATTCTTGATTAAAGGTTTTAGCATGCTCATTCTACAATGTTTCAATAATTAGGCACACTATATTAGCTTTCCCTTTTTTAGCCAAGAACAATTTCTCTGATCTAATATTCCCTAATCATAAATACCACATCAGCTAATTACGGTAGGGAGACCTTAGACATAATATCAGGATATCAAATAAGCTGTAATTATAGCATAAGGAGGCACGTACCAATCACATTTAGATGAAAATCTAACCACATTCGAGGCTCCGTGCTGACCTGGCATTCATATATCCCAACGTCACGTGGTTGAACGTATTTAATCTGTAATATCCATTCCTCATCACTTCTTTGTAGTTGTGCAGCCCCTGGTTGTACTATAGAAAAGCGTTGATCTGTTGTATAAGTGAAATGACCAGCAGTAAGAACGTGCAAATCTCGCTGCCGTATCCATGTCACCTGCAAAATAACTCAACTACAGGCCTTAAAAAATAAGGTAATGACGGAAATTTGCAATTCTGCAAATTCGAAAATTTGAAAATATGCCTGCCGTATCCCTGTCAAGTAAATAACTCAAGTAAAGGATTAAAAAATACAGTAACGAAAGATTAATCCTGCCGATTGGAGGAGGGTGAGGTAGAAATTTACCCCCTAGAGTTCACCTCGATTTAAAAATATATTTTTGGTATATTAGTAGCAATGCCCCTCTTCTTTCTACAGTCCTGTATCCCTGCAATACAACCGGTCCCTGTTTCTACCAGTCCCTGTATCTACCGGTCCATGGATTTCAATGACACCCAGGTGTTATTGATTTTCTAAACGATGCAGGTGTTACGTCAATGTTTACATTTTGGGAAGACACGCCCCCGGACTAAAACCGGTCCCTGTTTCTACCGGTCCTTGTTTCTACCGGTCCCTAGATTCCCATGACACTCGGAAGAAAGACCCCTGTTTGGTGGTCACGTATTACATCAATGTTTACATTTAGGAAGACACACCACTGCAATGTGACCGCAGCCCTGTTACAGGTGTTTCGTCAATGTAACAGGGGGAAACTAAGAGACACAGATATTAGGGAATGTTTACATTCGGTTGCGTTTTTTAAAACATTTCAAAACTTTTGAGGACATTTCATGAGGTTTCTTGAGATATTTTTCTGCAAGACCTTTCAAGACGTTTTCTAAGACATTTCAAGACGTTTTCTAAGGCATTTCAAAACGTTACTTAAGATATTTTCTTCAAGACGTTTCAAGACATTCCAAAATGTTTTTCGAATTTTTCTTGCTTCTTATGCTTAAAAAACCTAAGGATGTAGGGGAAGCCTTCAAGGGTCAACTAGTGGGAGGGACCATCGAGACACCAGACTCTAACGAAGAATTCCAACGGGACCCAAGCATCCAATTCAACCAGGCCCCTAGTGAGAATTTCTAACGAGGCCTCTAACCTAACCACCGGGGCCAAGAATCCAATTCAATCGAATGACCCCCTAGCAAGCACTTCTAGCGAGGTTCCCAACCTAGCCATAGGAGGACCCTAGCAAGCAATTCAACCAGGAGCCCAAGCATTGTCTGTGGAACTGGTAGCATCCGGATTTTTATTCTTGGAACTTGTTGTATGCTAATTTTTGATCATGTAACTTCTTGCATGCTGATTTTTCTCTTTGTGAAACTTGTACATTAATTTTTTCTCCTCACGAGACTGATTTTATTCATGGCACCTGTTGCATGATGATTTTTGTTCGTGGAACCTGTAGTATGGTAATTTTTGATCGCGAGACTTACCGCATGTTTTTTTTTCTCTTCGTGAATCTTTTTCTCCTCACGACACTGATTTTCTTCATGGAACTTGTTGTGTGCTGATTTATGTTCGTGGAACGGAGTGCTGATTTTTGTTCGTGAAACTTGTTGTATGTTTATGTTCCTCTTCATGAAACTTGTACATTGACTTTTCTCCTCGTGCAACTTATTTTGTTCATGGACCTCGTTCGATGCTGATTTTTTTGTTTGTGGAGCTTGTTGCATGCTGATTTATGTTCGTGAAACTTGTTGCATGCTGAATTCTCGTCGTAAAACTCATACATTGACTTTTTCTTCTCGTGAAACTGATTTTGTTCATGGAACATGTTGCGTTCTGATTTGTTCTTCATGGAACTTGTCGAGTGCTGATTTCTGTTCGTTAAAATTGTTGCCTGCTGGTTTTCTTCTTTTCGTGAAACTTGTACATTGATTTTTCTTATCACGATACTCATTCTGTTCATGGAACTTGTTACGCGCTGATTTTTTGTTCACGAAACTTGTTGAGTTTTGATTTTTGTTCGTGAAATTTGTTGCGTGTTGATTTTTCTCTTCATGAAACTTGTACATTTTTTTGTTCTCATGAAACTGATTTATTGTTCATTGAACTTAATACATCCTGAATTATTTTCCGGGGAACTTTTGTATGCTATTTTTTTGTCCGTAAAACTTTTTGCAGGTTGGTTTTTCTCTTCGTGAAACTTGTACATTGATTTTTAACATAATGAAACTTAATTTGTTCATGGAACTTGTTGAGTGCTGATTTTTGTTCGTGAAACTTCTTGCATGTTGATTTTTCTCTTAGCAAAACTTGTGCATTGGTTTTTCTCCCCTTGAAACTGACATTGTTCTTGGAACTTGCCAAGTGCTGATTTTCGTTCATAAAACGTGTTGCGTACTGATTTTGTTCGTGAAACTTTTTGCATGTTGTTTTTTTTTCTTTGTGAAACTCGTAGGCCTACATTGATCTTTCTGCACGTGAAACTGATTTTGTTCATGGAACTTTTTGCCTGCTGATTTCGTTTGTCGAACTTGTTGCGTGCTGACTTTTGTCAGTGAAACTTGTTGCATGTTGATTTTTTCCCTTCGTGAAACTTGTCCATTGATTTTTCTCCTCGTGAAACTGATTTTGTTCATGGAACTTGTCGTATGCTGATTTTTGTACCTGGGACGTAATGCGTGCTGAGTTTTCTTCGTCAAACTTGTCACATGTTGATTTTTCTCTTCGTGAAACTTGTACATTGACTTTTCTCTTCTTGAAACTGATTTTGGTTTATGGAACTTGTCGCGTACTGATTTTTTTTCGTGGAACCTGTTGCATGCTGATTTTTGTTCGTGAAACTTGTTACATGTTGATTTTTCTCTTCGCGAAACTTGTATATTGATTTTTCTTATTGTGAAACTGGTTCTTATCGTGGAACTTGTTGCATGCTGATCTTTCCTCGTGAAACTTGTTTTATGTTAAATTTTAGCTCTTGGTGAAACTTGTACATTGATTTTTTTCCTTCTCGCGAAACTTATTTTGTCATTGGTACTTGTTGGGCGCTGATTTAATCTCTTGGAACTTGTTGAGTGCTGATTTTTATTCGTTGAATTGGTTGCATGTTGATTTTTCGCTTCGTGAAACTTGTACGTTGGCTTTTATCCTCGTGAAACCGAATATGATCAAGGAACTGGTTGTGTGCAGATTTTTTTGTTCGTGAAGCTTGTTGCAGGTTGATTTTTCTCTTCGTGAAACTTGTATGTTTATTTTCGTCCTCTTGAAACTGATTTATTGTTCATGGGACTTGATGCGTGTTGATTTTTTGTCCGTAGAACCTGTTGCCTGCTGATTTTTTGTCTGCGAATCTTGTTGTGTGTTGATTTTTCTCTTCGTGAAACTTGAAATTGATTTTTCTGATCGTGAAACTTATTCTGTTGAGTGAACTTGTCGAGCGCTAATTTTTATTCATGGAACTTGTTGCGTGCTGATTTTGGTTTGTGAAACTTCTTGCATGTTTATTTAACTCTTCGCTGGACTTGTACATTGATCTTTTTCGTCGTGAAACTGATTCTGTTCTGGAAACTTAATGCGTGCTTATTTTCGTTCGTGGAACGTGTCACGTGCTGATTTTTTTCTACATAAAATTTGTTGCCTGTTGTTTTTTCATTTCGTGAAAGTTGTGCATCGATTTTTCTCCTCGTGAAACTGATTTCCTTCTTGGAACTTATTTCGTGCTGATTTTTGTTCGTGGAACCTGTTGCAAGGTACTTTTTGTTCGTGAAACTTTTTACATATGGAATTTTTCTCTTAATGAAGCTTGTACATTGATTTTTTGTCTGCAAATCTTCTTGTATCTCGATTTTTCTCTTCGTGCAACTTGAAATTGATTTTTCTGGTCTCGAAACTTATTCTGTTGAGTGAACTTGTCGAGCGCTAATTTTTATTCATGGAACTTGTTGCGTGCTGATTTTGGTTTGTGAAACTTCTTGCATGTTTATTATACTCTTCGCAAAACTTGTACATTGATCTTTGTCCCCGTGAAACTGATTTTGTTCATGAAACTTAATGCGTGCTGATTTTCGTTCGTGGAACGTGGCTCGTGCTCATTTTTTTCTACATAAAATTTGTTGTCTGCTGTTTTTCATTTCATGAAAGTTGTACATCGATTTTTCTCCTCGTGAAACTGATTTCGTTCATGGAACTTATTGCGTGCTGATTTTTGTTTGTGGAACCTGTTGCAAGGTACTTTTTGTTCGTGAAACTTTTTACATTTGGATTTTTTCTCTTAGTGAAGCTTGTACATTGATTTTTTTCTCCTCGTGAAACTGATATTGTTCAGCGATCTTGATGGTTGCTGATTTTTGTTCTTGGAACTTGTTGCATACTGATTTTTTTTTTCGTGAAACTTGTTACATGTTCATTTTTCTTTTCGCGAAACTTGCACATTGATTTTTTCTCATTGTGAAACTGGTTCTGATCGTGGAACTAGTTGCGTGCTGATTTTTACACATGAAAATTGCTGTGTGTTGTTATTTTATCCTCGTGAAACTTGTATGTTTACTTTTTTTCTCCTTGCGAAACTGATTTTTTCATGGAACTTGTTGCGTGCTGATTTACGTACGTAGAAGTTGTTGAGTGCTGATTTTTGCTCGTGAAACTTGTTGCCCTTTTGATTTTACTCTTCTCGAAACTCGTACGTTGATTTTTCTTTTTGTGAGACTGACTCTGTTCATGTTATTTTTGCCTGAAAATTTTTTGTTCTTGAAACTTGTTGCAGGTTGTTTTTTTTCTTCGTGATACATATACATTTATTTTTTTTCTCATTGCAAAAACTATTTTATTCATAGAACTTATTACATGCTTATTTTCTGTTCGTGGTTCTTGTGGAATACTGACTTTTATTCGTGAAACTTGTTACATGTTGATTCAATTTCAATTTATAACTGGGATTTATTTTACTATATACATAAAAAACAAACAAACAAAATACCCCCAGAAGCAAGCTTGTGCGGGGGTAATCCCTTCTAGACACATAAAAAATCATAATAACAAAATAAGATCCAAAATAATAACTCTTTTCAGTTAATATAAATACAAATACAAGTTCTGCCCTCCAACTCAAAAACTAATACTAACATACTATACATAGCCACGTGACAATCATCACGTACCCCCCCCCCCTTTTTAGCCAATTCATTAAAAATAATAAATTACTAAACAATACGATCTCAATAAACTACGGAACAGCAGCAGGTCATCCACACATTTAAGTTCCACTGGTAAACTATTCCAAGCACTCGGACCGGCATGACGGATAGAAAAAAATGATCTTGTCGCTTGCGGAATCGGTTTTCGAAATTCTTCCAAATTTCTAGTTCCATGCTCATGAACATCACCCCCACTCACAAACAGTCCCTTAAAACAAACAGGAACACTACCATAAAGATACTTAAACATGAACTGTGTTTTATAAAATTTAAAAAGACCCGATACCGGTAGAATCTTCAGCGTCATAAACTCATTACGAACAGATGATCCTCTATTATCCTTACCAATCAAAAGCCTTATTGCCGAATTTTGTAGTACACGCAGGGGCAGAAGATGCGTTCCAAAAGTAGACGACCATACTGAAGAACAATATAATAGATATGGATGTACAATTGAAAAATACAATAATCTTAATATACTAGTTGGGAGAAAATTTTTCAATTTACGCATAATTCCAACATTACGTGCAAGTTTCATAGACACACAATCAATATGATCTACAAAACTTAAAGTTTCATCAATAATAATCCCCAAATATCTAACACTCCTCTTTCGTGGAATCATTGATGTACCATTACTTAAATTATTCACCCATGGGTAATAACTTGGAGATCTGCTATATATCAATAAACTAGACTTATTACAATTAAGTTTTAACCTATTACTTCTCATCCACCTTTCTATATTCTTAAAACCTTCTCGTAATTGCGACATCAATTCATTCTCAGTCCTACCACATACGGTTAATTTCGTGTCGTCAGCAAACATAACTAGGGCTTTACTAGGTTTAAGTTCCTCTAGAGGAGGTTTAATAATAGTATACAACCCATCAACTGCACTTGACAAATCATTTATATAAATAGAAAACAAAAGTGGGCCTAGGGGTGATCCCTGGGGAACTCCACAATTTATAAATCTACTGTCAGAACGTGCATCATTAACCTCCACAAACATTGACCTTGAATTTAAGAATGATTCTAACAACTTCAAAGCATTTCCCCTAATACCACAATTTTCTAACTTCATTAACAAAATATCATAAGATACAGTGTCGAACGCTTTCGCAATATCCAGAAAAATTGATGCAACTTTAAGGTTATTGTCTAATGCATCATTAACATATGTAGTCAAAAACAACATTGCATGCTCACTAGAATAACCTTTTCTGAAACCAAATTGATTTTGATAAAAAAATAAATTCTTTTCAAGATACTTTTCTAGCCTTATATATACTAGCTTCTCGAAAATTCTAGCAATAACTGGTAGCAGCGAAATGGGACGGTAATTACTTATATCATTTTTATCACCCCCCTTAAATATTGTAACAATCTTCGCTCGTTTCAAACACTTTGGAAACACACCACTTTTAAAACAACCATTTATTAGTGAAACCAGTTGTTTAATAACACATTGAAGAACAAACTTTAGCACTCTTATAGATATTAGATCAACACCTGAAGCTTTATTTTTCATAGCCATTATTACATCTGTTATTTCACTTTCCGTTACCTTAGTCATTAAAATAGAAGTATCACAACTGGGAGGAAGATATTGATCAAAAGTACCATCACTCCTATCACAATATATAGATCCGGCAACATTATTACCTACACTAGAAAAATAATCACACATCTGATTGGAAAGTTGAACTGGAGTTTGACCTGACTGAAGATTTGGCAACGTAACTCTTCTCTTGCCAATAAGAGGCCTGAGGAGACTCCACGTCTTTGCCGGGTTACCCTCACTCTTTTTAAATTCTTTAGCTAAATACTCAATTCTAGCCTTCCTCAATAATTTATTTAAAGCAACATTATACTTACAATAAATTTGCTGGTTTAGTACGCTTGCCTCAATTATACTCTTTTTATATAATTCATGGCGCCTTTTCATAGATCTAAGAAGACTACTGGTAATCCACGGTTTTCTTGCAGAATCATATTTACTCTTGTTTTTTTTTTTAAGCATCCGGCAGATTTAAATTAGACTAATAAACAAATTATAATACCACTTACAAAATTTAAGATCCGGATCACTTATTGCATTCAAAAACTCCCAATCCATACACTCTAATTCATTCTTAAATCGTACAAGAGAATCCGCGTCCACAGTCGGTACAATTGGGCTACAAAAACTCCCAGCTGTATAATTATGGTCCACTTCAGCAGAAAGAAACACTCCACAGTGGTCTGAAACATCATTTACCAGCACTCCTGGTTTCCAAAAATTCACGTTCGTGAATATATTATCAATTAAACTAGCTGACGTGTTACAAATCCTTGTACAAATATTTATACCTGGGAACAATCCGAAACTAGACATTAAATTTAACAAACTAGTAGTTGCACGATTACTAAGTACCATCATATCTATGTTAAAATCACCCGCTATGAAACTTGGGCAACCTGATACATTCAACATTTCCAATTGCTGCTCCAATAACTCTAAAAACTCTATCTCTGAAGCAGAAGGAGGCTTATACAAAATAAGAACCAAAAACTTGGATCCATTTCTACTTATTTCCAACACCATTGACTCAAAAATCATTTCGCGATAAATGCAAATATCCTGTCTAGTCTTAACTGCAAAACCTGATTTAATATAAACTGCTAATCCTCCATGCTGTCGAGTCTCCCTATTCCTATTAATAAATTCATAACCATTAATATCTAACAAAGACGAATTATCATTCCGAAGCCATGTCTCAGTCAACGCCACCACATCAAAATTCGGATCCGAACACAATTCTGAAATATAATGTAGAGAACTATTTAACCCCCGGCAGTTTAGATGTAATATATGCAGAGTTTGTGGCCCCCGCCGCGTCACATAATCCTTAAGATCACTTGCAAATACATACTTAGAATTTTCCAAACAAACCTGATTATTCCCATCTCCATCAAACTCTCGATTTAACGTCTCATTCATTCGATCCGCAAACTTTACGTGACTATTCTCAAGCAGCGCCAGTCTCACATTATTTAATACCATTATCAAATTTCAACGCACATTGTAGGGCAGAACTTGTACTCAGCAACAAAAATCCCAAATATTCAATCATATAACTGAACGAAAGTAATATAAAAAAAACAAAAGAAACATAGAAAAAACAAAAAAAACGAAAAGATACAACGAAAACATGCTTATTGTCAAAACACATACTTTTTAATACTCTGGTATGTTAACTTCAGGGACCCTGATTATTAACTTCATCATAACATAATATTCACTTATTATAATTCACTAGCAAACAGACTAAGGGAAATTTCATCTAATATCATTTCAGAACGCCACTCCACTACCTCTAGCGCCTCTCCGACCAGCTTGGATACGCCCACTGCTAGTCGCCATTTCACCATCTTGGGGATTAATAAGCTCCTGTACAAATTCACCAGCATTGTACCTTGTAACTGAGCCATCTGGACGCCTTATGAACAAGCAGGGGGGCACGGACTTAGAGACCCAACTATCTATGCCGCGTTCACGTAGCTTCATGCGAGTCAAGATCAGCTTTTTTCGTGCTTCTCGAACACATTGCGGAGCATCATCTGATATATAAATATTCTGAAAACCACAAATAGACTGTCCTTGCAGTTTCCTCGCGTTCTTCAGCAGTAGTAATTTAGAGCTTTTCGAAAGTAAGTCAACTTTCAAGAATTTCTTATCTGGTTTAAAGTCCAAAATCTTAAATGACGGAACATCATCTAAACCCAGACCCTGCACAACAATCTCCTTGAAAATTGTAGCACCTTCAATTTCATCCTTTGCTTTAATATTCCAAATCAAAATATTGTTTTCTGAAGGCTTGCTTTCTAAATTCATCATTCGTGTCGAGATACTAGTCAACTCGGATCTCAAAAGCTGATTTTCATCAACGAGGACTTTCACTTGATTTGTCATATTCTTATTCTCATTCTCAATTGCAGCAACTTTCGGTTCTAGCGCTGAAACTCTCGATATCGAGTCAGTTACTGTAGTTTCTAGGCTTTTAACACGATCCTCACGGCCTCTGAACCCAGTTGTTAATACATCCAATTTAGAGCTATTTGCAGTAACAATCTCCAAGATTTTGCTGAAATTATCTGATAGACTTTTTAGTTCGTGTCTCTCATTGCTAGATTCCGTGGATTCCTGAGACACATCCAAATTAATCTCTTAGACCCATCTTGTAGACGAACTTTTCTCTTTCTGCCCATTGTGTGTTAAAAAAAAAAAAAATTGTTCTGTTTCCTTCAGTCTCAATTTCACGCAGTCAGACACTTGCTAATCACAAGATGCTCTCGCTCGCCACTGCTAAACTCGTTAATCCACAAAACAGGTTCCCCGAGCATAAAAAAGGTCTTACTCGCTTGGGTTCATTTTGATAACTTGCTTAAAAGCAGTGATGCCCAGCAGCATAGGTGTTTCCATGTTTCACTTATTGGGTCAGATACACAGAGAGTCTTTCCTTACTATTCCAGGTACTAAGGAATCACTCAATTGATAGGTATATAGTTCATAGTTCTATTTCTAAATGCCTACTAAAATTGCAAAGGCCTACCTTAGAATGTGCCAGCCATATGCTCCGGCACTAGAGTTATCGAGTTGGTCCTAATTTAGGCAAATCAACGCTTAGGATGCAGCGTGTTAACACCAATGGTGGTATGGAGTGAGCAATCCCTCGTATTTAAAACAGCTGGATTTTTTCACGAAAAGTTAATTGTGCAATCTAACCAAGTACTTTGGCCTATTTTCTTTTTTTTGTTACGAGTCAATAACTCCTTTTTTGTTAACTCAGGTAGTCAAGATACGCTAGGCAATTCATTCGGAATCATAATCCTTTGACGAAACCTGAAAACATTGCCAAATCTAAACTAGCTTCACTGAGATTAGAATTCACTGAAAAGCGTACTGGTTAAAAATATCCAATTTAATAGCAGATGCGTACACTTTGAACTCTGAATCAATACTGATTCTTTCTTTCTCTTTGCGGAACTTGTACACTGATTTTTTCTCCTCGTGAAACTGATTTTAATGAAGGAATTTGCTGTGTGTTGATTTTTGTTCTTGGAACTTGTTGTACGCTGATTTTTCTCTTCGTGAAACATGTGCACTGATTTTTCTCCTGGTGCAACTGATTTTGTTCACGGACCTTGTTGTGTGCAGATTTTTGTTCGCGGAACATTTTTCATGCTGATTTTTGTTCGTGAAACTTGTTATATGTTAATTTTTTCTTCATGAAACTTATACATAGGTTTTTGTCCAAATGAAACTGTTTTTTTCATTGAACTTGTTGTGTTGGAATATTTTTGTTCGTGAAACATGTTGTAGGTTGTTTTTTCTCTTCGTGAAACTTGTATATTGAGTTTTCTCATCGTGAAACTAAATTTGTTCATGGAACTTCTTGTGTGGTGACTTCTGTTCGTGGAAGTTGTTAGATGCTGAGTTTTGATTGTGAAACTTGTTGCATGTTGATTTTTCTCCTCATGAAAATCATACATTAATTTTTATCCTTGTGAAACTGATTTTGTTCATGGAATATGTTGCGTATTGATTTTTTGTATGTGTAACTTGTTGCGTGCAGATTTATTGTTCGTGAAATTTGATAAAGGATGATTTTTTTCTTTGTGAAACGTATAAATTGATTTTTCTCCTCATGAAATTGATTTTGTTCATGGAACTTGTTGCATGCTGATTTTTTTTTTCGTGAACTTTGTTGCATATTTATTTTTTTCCTTCGTGAAACTTGTTTTTTCTCCTCGTGAAACTGATTTTGTTCATGGAAATTGTTGTGTGATGATTTCTATTCGTGGAACTTATCGAATGCTGGTTTTGATCGTGAAACTTATTGCATATTGCTTTCTCTCCTCATGAAAATCGTGCATTGATTTTCCTCGTCTTGAAACTGATTTTGTTCATGGAACTTCTTGCGTATTGATTTGTGTATGTGGAACTTGTTGCTTGCTGATTTATTGTACATGAAACTTGATAAATGTTGATTTTTCTCTTTGTGAAACTTGTACATTGATTTTTCTCGTCATGAAGCTGATTTTGTTCATGGAACTTGTTGCATGCTGATTTTTCTTCGTGGAACTTTTTGTGTGCTGATTGTTTTGATCGTGAAATTTGTTGCAAGTTGATTTTTCTCTTCGAGAAACTTGCACATTTATTTTTTCTCTTTGTAAAACTGATTTTATTCTTTCAACTTGTTGCTTTCTGATTTCTGTTCATGGAACTTGTTGCATACTGATTTTGTTCATGAAACTTGTTGCATGGCGATTTTTCTCGTGAAATGTTTAAATAGATTTTTCTCCTCATGAAACCTATCATGAAATTTGTTGCATGATGATTTTTGTTCGTGAATCTTGTTGAATGTTGATTTTTTTCTCTTCGTGAAACTTGTACGCTGATTTCTTCCCTCGTGAAAATGATTATGTTCATGGATTCTTTTCCATGTTGAATTATCTTTTGTCCGTGGAGCTTATTGTATGATAATTTTTCTTCAAGAAACTTGTAGATTGACTCTGTTTCTCCTCGTGAAACTGATTTGGTTCGTGGAACTTGTTGCGTGCAAACTTTTGGTCGTGAAACGCAATTTACCATGATATGCTAGTAGGCTAGGTTAACCTAATTCAGAATGAAACAAGCTTCATGAGTGAAATCAGTTTCGCAAGGAGGAAAAAAATCAATGTACAAGTTTCACAAAGGGAAAACCAACATGCAACAAGTTTCACGTGCCAAAATCAGCACGCAACTAGTTCCACGATCAGAACGAGCTTCACAATGTGAAAAAATCAATGTAAAAGCTCCATGAACAGAAAAATGAACAGGTAACAAGTTTCACGAAAAAAAAAATCCAGATGCAACAAGTTCCAAGAACAAAATCAGCAAGCATCAAGTTCCTTGAAAATTATCAGCTTTACGAGGAGAAAAATCAATGTACAAGATTCACGAAGAGAAAAATCCACATTTAACAAGTATCACAGACACAAATCAGCAAGCAACAGGCTCCACGCAATAAAATCAGCACGCAACAAGTTTCATGAACGAAAACAATTTCACGAGGATAAAAATCAATACACAAGTTTCACGAAGAGAAAAAAAATTCAACAAGTTTCACGGACAAAAAAATCAGCACGTGACATGTTTTGCGAACAAAAATTAGTACGTGACAAGTTCAATGAACAAAATAAGTTTCACGATGAGAAAAATCAATGTGCAGGTTTCACGAATAAAAAAATCAACATACTACAAGTTTCATGAACAGAACTAAATCAACACTCAGCAAGATCCAGGACAAAAAATCAGCAAGCGACAAGTTCCATGAAAAAACCGGTTTCAGGAGGAGAAAAATCAGTGTAAAAGTTTCGCAAAGAGAAAAATCAACATGCAAGATGTTTCACGAACAAAAATCAGCACGCCACAAGCTCCATGAATAAAAAATCAGCAAGCAGCAAGTTCCATGAGCAAAATAAGTTTTATGAAGAGAAAAATCAATGTCAAGTTTCACGAAGAGAAAAATCAACATACGAAAAATTTCACGGACAAAAAATCAGCATGCAACACGTTCCACCAACAATAAATCAGTTTCACAAGGTACATATTAGCACGCGACAAGTTTCACGAGCAAAATCAGCTTAGCTTGCGACAAGTTCCATGAATAAAATCAGTTTCAAGAGGAGAAAAATCAATATACAAGTTTCACGAAAAGAAAAATCAACAAGTAACAAGTTTGACGAACAAAAAATTACGAACAAAAGCACCCATAAAGTTACAGGAACGAAAATCAGCATGAGACAAGCTCCATGTACAAAATCAGTTTCATGAGGAGAAAATTCAGTAAAGTTCTACCAAATCGAATTATTGAGTTAGGAATAAAGTGAATACACCAGTTGATGCCTTTTTTTTATGCCGATTATAAATATAATAATCATTTCTGTTAGAAATGAATTTCAGCCCCCCCCCTATATATGCCAATTCAGGGTATATATTTCTACATTAGGGGGGTGGGGGTAAAGTTTAAACTTACCTCCCATTTACATCAGAAACAAAAATTTGCCCCCGCCCTCCTAATGTAGAAATATATCCCCTGAATTGACATATAAATGGTGGGGGGGGGTTGAAATTCATTTCCGATAGAAATGATTACTATGTTCGTAATCAGCATAAAAAAGGCACCGAGTGGTATATTCACTTTATGCGCAAAACAATAATATGATTTGGTAGAACTTTACCGAAAATTCAATATACAAGTTTCATGAAGAGAAAAAAATCAATATAAAACATGTTTCCTGACAAAAATTAGCACGCAACAAGTTCCACAAACAAAAATCAGCAGGTAAAAATTTCCAAGAACAAAATCAGTTTCATGAAGAGAGAAATCAATGTACGAGTTTCACGAAGAGAAAAAAAAACATGCAACAAGTTTCACAAAAAATCAGCACGCAAAACGTTCCATGAACAAAAATCAGGATGCATCAAGTTCCATGAACATTGTCAATTTCACGGATAGAAAGATCGATGTACAAGGTTCGCGAAGAGAAAATCAACATGTAACAAGTTTCACGAAAATCAGTGTATAGCGAGAAAAATTAGTGCACAAGTTTCGCGAAGAGAAAAATCAACATGCAAGAAGTTTAACGAACAATAAAAAAGCACGCAACAAGTTCCAAGAATAAAAAAATCAGCACACTGCAAATTTCTTCAACAAAAGAACTTTCATGATGAGAAAAATCAATGTACAAATTTCACGACGAGAAAAAATCAACATGCAAGAAGTTTCATGGACAAAAAATCAGCATGCAACAAGTTCCACAGACAATAAATTACCACGCATCAAGTTCCACGAACAACGAATCAGTTTCAAGAGGAGAAACGAAAATGTGCAAGTTTCATGAACGGCAAAATCAAAACGCAACAAATTTCACGAACTAAAATAAAAACTCAACAAGTTTCGTCAACAATAAGTCAGCACGTAACAAGTTCCATGAACAAAATCAGTTTTGCGATTTGAAAAATCCATGTACAAGTTTTGCGAAGAGAAGAAAAACAGCATACAAAATGTTTCACGAACATAAATCAGCATACAACAAGTTCCACGAGCAAAAAATCAGCTCGCAACGAGTTTCTTGAACAAAATCAGTTTAACGAGGAGAAAAGTCAATGTACAGGTTTCATGAAGAGCAAAATCCACATGCAACAAGTTTCACGAACAAAAATCAGTACTTAACAAGTTCCATGAAAAATAAATCAGCATGAAACAAGTTCTGTTAACAAAATCAGTTTCACGAGGAGAAAATCAATTTACGAATTTTACGAAGAGAAAAGAATAGCATGGAACAAGTTCCACGAACATAAATTAGCACGCATCAAGTTCCATGAATAACATGCAACCGGGGGCCCAGTGCTTGGGCCTCCGGTTGAATTGCTTGCTAGAGCCTTCGATGGCTGGGTTAGGGACCTCCATTGGAATTGTTCACTAATGGGTCCCCTGATTGAATTGGATGCTTGGCGCCAGTGGTTAGGTTTGGGGGCCTCGTTGAAAATGCTCGCTAGGGGCTCGGTTTAATTAGATGCCTGTGTACTATTACTCGTTAGGGTCCAGTATCTTGAAGGTCTTCCCACTAGTGGACCCTTGAAGGTTTCCCTCATATCCTTAGGTTTTTTAAGCATAAGAAGCAAGAAAATTTCGAAAATTGTCTTGGAATGTCTTAAATAATCATTGAAATTTCTTGAAAAGAATGCCTTAAGAAACCTCTTGAAGAAACTATCTTAAGAAACGTCAGGAAATGTCTTAGAAAACATATTGAAATTTCTTGAAAAGAACGTCTTAAGAAATATTTTGAAATGTCCTGAAACGTCTTGAAATGTCTTAGAAAACGCCTTGAAATGTCTTGAAGAAAAATGTCTTAAGAAACCTTTTATGTGACACTGATGTGTTCGCTGCCATTACGTAACACCCACGTGTGCCATGTCATTACGCAAAACCCATGTGTAGGTTGTCATTACGTAGCACCCACTTGTGCGCCGTCATTCAGTTATTTCAGATAAATCAAATAAGACACGCAAGATTACACCACCCTAAATAAATCTATCAAGTCATGCATGACTCTCAAACCCCATTACGTAGCAGCGAATGTAAACATTCCCTAACATCTGTGTCTCTTAGTTTCCCCCTATTGCATTGATGTAACACCGAAACAGGACTGCAGTCGTATTACAGGGGTGTGTGTCCCCAAATGTAAACATTGGTGTAACACCTGACCGTTTAAAACAGGGGTGTGTCTTTCGGGGCTCAGGGAATCCAGGGACCGGTAGAAACAGAGACCGGTAGAATTAAAGACCGGTTGTATTCTGAAGGCATGTCTTCCCAAAATGAGAACATTGACGTAATACATGCATCGTTTGGAAAATTAATAACACCCGGGTGTCATGAGAATCCAGGGGCCAGTAGAAAGAGGGACCGGTTGTATTGCAGGGGTACTGGACGGTAGAAATCAGAGGGGAATTACTACTTATATTCATCATTAGATACCAATTGTTTTAGAATTTTTATCGAAAAGAAACGAAAAAAGACCCTCATATATTTTTAAAATGCACTTTGCTCCCCCCTCCCCTCATTTTGGTAAATTTGCACTACTTCTTTGACCTGCAAAACAAAATAATCACTAGCATGTTTTTAAGAGATTCATATTCTGTTTATTTTTTAGAGTAGGAGCGTCCATTCTAGAAACTGAAGGGAGGGATTTATTTTTAAAATCTAAGGGGGGGGGTTAATTTTGTTTTGTTGTTATTTACTTCAATTAAAATACCAAAAGAGGTTATTCTACATATAAAATACAAAAAAATTACTTTTAAAATCTACCTAGGGGGGGGGAGGGATACAAAACTTATAGGGGTAACAGTTGACTCTCCTGTTCCTCGTCCAATTAGTATACTTGCTTTCAAGATCTCTTTTCCAAAATCTCTCTTACTTTTTCAGGTGATTTCCTAGTAAAACTTAAACATTATTCAAGAGAAAATTATTGAATTTCCGAGTGTTTAAAGTGTCTTATTGTCACCCACCCAGCTAGACTTCGTATCTTAAATCTTTTGTTAGTATGCTTTTACTCGTTTTCGTTTGGCTTTAATGCTTTAAATAGTAAATAAATAAAAAGTTCACTGAAAATTGGTAGAATTTGGGATATAAATTTCTTATCAAACAGTTCGTGGTAACGAACTGTAAGGAGCAACGCGGCTCAATAGTGACCGAAACTCTAAAAACGGAATTTTGATACCTATAGATACATCAGAAGAATTGGGTTCTTATGCTGATTTTAAATATATAAGTTTCATCAAGTTTAGGCTTGCCCATCAAAAGTTAGGATCCTGAGAAAATTTGCCTTATTTTGGAAAAAAGAAGGAAACACCCCCTAAATCAATAGAATCTTAATGAACATCACAGCATCAGATTCAGGGCATCAGAGAACCCTACTGTAGACGTTTCAAGCTCCTATCTGCAAAATTTGGATTTTGACTTTTGTGTTTTTTCGTGTTTTTTCCCGGAGGTGATCGTACCGACCCTTTTTAAGTACCAAAAAAAATTGGAGGGCAACCCAGTTTCAAATGATCATCCATCCTGCTTACTTAGGCTGGAGAAAAAAAGCTTACATGTAGGACTCATCAATTGCTTTACTTTCTCCCAGTTTTCAACAGTTATCCATCCTACAGGCTTAGGCTAGAGAAAAAGTAATACATGAAAGACCAGTCGCTCGTTAATACTTCACATCTAATGGGTTTGCCATGGTCATAACCAATGTCCACCGCTGTCAATCACATGACGGGTCTAGGTGGGGCCGGAGGGACCCCGGGGCTCCAAGATTTTTTCTGACACCCTCTCACCTGTTTTTTTTTTCTTTTTTTTACTCTTTTTAGAATAAATTTGGTGGTTTAGTGAAGTATTGGCACCTTTGTCGCATTGCCCCCCCCCAAGATCTTTTTACGCTAAAGTTTGACTCTTTTTCACAGCTCTCCTTTTTAAAACAATAAAACAATTTAGCGTAAAGAGAGAGGCGCTGAGGAGGGGACAGCCCCTTTCGTATACGGAATAATTTTGAGAAAGCCATTCAGCCAAAATAAATAAAATTAATATGAAAATTTCTTTTTAATTATTCATGCACGCTGAGCCAAATTCAAAACTTGTATTAATTCAAAAACGTTCAGAAATTAAATTAAAAAATTAAATTAAAAGTTTTTTTAACTGAAAGTAAGGAGCGACTTTAAAACTTAAAACGAACAGAAATTATTCCGTATATGAAAGGGGCTGTCCCCTCCTAAACGCCTCGCTCTTTACTCTAAAGTTTGACTTTTTCTCACAACTCTACTTTTTAGAACAATAACAAACTTCAGCGTAAAGAGAGAAGGGTTGTAGAGGGGACATCCCCTTTTATATACGGAATAATTTCTGTTCGTTTTAAGTTTTAATATGGCTCTTTACTTTCAGTTAAAAAAAACTTTTTTTTATTTAATCTACTGATAAGACATATTCAATTCGAGAACGCGAATAGTGTTGAGCTAGGATAATAGCTTGAAATTCTATGATTACCTGGTTTAAACTGGCTTTTAATAACTATTAATTTAATGAAAACAAGTTTTTCAACTGAAAGTAAGGAGCTACATTAAAACTTGAAACGAACAGAAATTATTAAATATATGAGGGGGTTGGCCCCCTAGTCAATACCTCGCTCTTTACGCTAAAGTTCGAATTTTGTTCGAATCATAAATCTCTGAATCACAAATGCCGTTTAATTAGAATAGATAGCTCTTTTGAAAGTACAAAAAAAAACTTTAGCGTAGAGAGCTAAAGAGCTTAGGTCATTACCTAAGACTTAAGGTTATGACCATGGCCAGCAAGGTCGTACCCAGCGGGGTGTTAGGGGGTTTTGAACCCCTTCAGAAATGTTTTTTGACTCGTAAAAACGTAACAAAAGTGGATATAAAACAAATTTTGTATGCCTTTTTTGAGTTTTTTATGCGTACCAGCCCCCCCCCCCTGAGAAAAATCTTTGAGGAAAACCCCCTCCAAAACAAATTCTTGGTAAGGCCTTGATGGCCAGCCCAGTAGAGTTGAAGTATTAAAGAATGACTGGGCTTTCATGCATTACTTTTTCTCTAGCCTAAGCATGTAGGATGGATGATTGTTGAAAACTTCGAGAAAGTAAAGCAATTGATGGGTCCTTCATGTATGTTTTTTTTTCTTTAGCCTAGGTTAGTAGGATGAATTATTATTTGGAACTGGGAGAATTCGATCGTTATTCCCGAGATATCGTACACGTTTTAAACAACAAAGCTAATCGTATTTTACACATCCACCGTTGTAGCACCATTTTTGACCCTAGGTACTCACCAGATCTTGACTTGACTTGCTTTATTTACTACTAAATACAAAATAAACTATATACAAGCAACCGCCCGGGGAAGGCTCAAAAAGCCTGATGAAAGACGGCTGAAATCCTATAATTATCAACCTCTCAAAATTATAATTCTCAAAAAAAAAAGACCTTAACACTCTCTCTCAATTTAAAAAATAATACAAAAAACTAGTAAGAAAAAAAAACACATTAATGATGAAAATAATAATAAATTACCTCCCCTCTCCCAATAAATGTTTTTTTATTTTTACTTTAAACGACCCAATGTGTTCAGCTTCCCGAACGCAAACTGGGATATCATTCCAAATAGCCGGAGCCAAATACCGAATCCACATTACCGAGGTACGCATCAAATCTAAATTTCGATATGGTCATTAAGTAAAAACGGAAAAGTCAAGAACGAGTCTCCGAGAAACCGCCAATATGAAAATTGAGTTTCAATCTGCTCAGCAAGGGTTTGGTTGAATATTTGTCAAGAGCAGCCTCAGAACATGATACCTCAAAGGTATTATCTTTGAGGTAAACAATGAAAGTTTATTCATACTGCAATTCTAAGTTAATCTTAGTTAGTCAGTAAAGTGTGTCAGATAAATAAACTACGTTTTGAATCCGGGTCTTATCATTAAAGCATCGAGTAAACGAATGTTTTCCTTTCATTTCCATGAGCTGATTCATTTTGTTTTTTCAAACAGTTCGTGGCAACGAACTGTAAGTAAGGAGCTACTAGGCTCAATAGTAACCAAAACTCTAAAAAACGGAATTCTCATACTAATAGATATATCAAAAGAATTAGCTTATTGTGTTGATTCCAAATGTATAAGTTTTATTAAGTTTAGTTTTACCGATCAAAAGGTATGAGCCTGAGAGAATTTGTCTGATTTTCACAAAAAGGGCGAAAGACCCCCTAAAAGTCATCGAATTTTTATGAAAATCACACCATCAGCTTCGCCTTATCAAAGAAGTTCCAAGGAAGTTCAAAGAAGTTCCAAGTTGGAACTGTAGAAGTTCCAAGTTTCTATCTACAAAAATATGGAATTTTGTAATTTTTGCCAGCAGAAAGATCACGGATGCGTGTTTATTTGTTTTGTTTTTTTGTTTGTTTTGTTTTTCCCTGGGGTGATCTTATCGACCCAGTGGGCCTGAACATCGGGAGAGTGCTCATTCTAACGGAAATAAAAAATTCTAGTGTCATTTTTAAGTGACCTAAAAACTGGAGGGCAACTACACCCCGTCCCACGCCACTTTTATTCCCAAAATCGTCCGATCAAAATTTTGAGAAAGCTATTTTTTCAGTATTGGTAAAAGGCCCAATAACAATGTCTTTGGAAATAACATGACCCCCCACAGCCCCTGGAGAAAGGTCTTTAAATTTTAATTTTAGCCCATTGTTTACGTATAGTATTTGTTATTGGGAAGTATGCATACCTATTTGGGACGGGAGGGGAGGATGAATTTCCTGCTGGGGGGATTTTTCACAGGAAGGTGGACTTTTCCAGGGGGTGGACTTTTCAGGGGACGGAATTTGCCAGAATTCTTATACGATTCCTATATAGAATTTCTTTATATGTCTTGCTTTCTCTTTACCGATTCAATGTTACATGTGGAGATGTTAAGGGTAATTGTCCGGGGTAAGTTTTCACCAGGATTGAATACTCCAGAGGATAATTCCGCGGAGAGGGGGATTTTTTGCGGAAGTGGAGTCAGACATTTTGGTGTTTTTGTTTTTCTTAAACGATCAGAAATTAAATTAAGAAAACAAGTGTTTTCAACTGAAAGTAAGGAGCATCATTAAAATTTTAAACGAGCAGAAATTAATATGTTTACTAGGGAGTTACCCCCTCCTTAAAACCTCACTATTTACACTAAAGTTCGAATTCTTCAATTCTTTCAGAGCGACTGCTGAAACACAAGGTTCGTTTAATTAGAATTAGAATAATAAGAATTTTTTTTTTTTTTAAGTGCTAAAAAACTTTAGCGTAATCAGTGAGGCTCTAAGGAGGGGGCAAACCCCCTAATATACGCAACAGTTTCTGTTCGTTTTAAGTTTTAATGTTGATCCTTGCTTTCAGTTGAAAATAAAAACTTAGTTATTTTGATTTAGTTATATTAAAAGACTCGAATTTCCTTTGTAACCAGCGAAAAATAGTGTAGGAAAAATAAACACCGTGACCAAGTTCGCAGTGCTTATTCTTGCTTCTAGTACAAGCCTTTTAACTTTCTTTTAGAAGTCCTTTCTCGATCCAAGTATGTCTGGTACTCTTTCCTCACAAATACTTTCATTTTAAGCCACTAATTTCAAAAGTTGATCTTACCATGTTTATCATGGGTCTTCCAGACTTACCACGCCTTACCATGAGGTCTTCACCTATCGTAGTTTTTAATAGTTCTTTACTAGATAAAAACTCTTCTTTGGCGTCTTCTAATCTCCCACAAGTAAATTTGCCAGATACGAGTAACTGGGAACATAAGCTAACATTGGTGGACTCATCAAGTTGGAAAGAAAAATTGGAAATACCTTTAATTCGCGTTAAATCTGTTCCAAAGATATATCTGAGTACAAGTGTCTCTGAATTGCACTCTTGAACAAAAACATGTCATGTGTTTAATTTTGCTCGTCCTTCAAGAACTATTTTAATTTTTTTTTTTTTTAATGCAAAGCTTGATGAGGGTTCCTGTAATTGTTATGGGCTTGTATATCTGTGTATCTTCAAGAGCAATTACATTTGATGGCAGAAAAGTAGAGTTTTTTTTTTCTTTCCAACGTCCCACTTAATTCTAACAACTTAATTCTTACTTTTATCTCTTCAAAACAGCCTCGTTTCACTTGACAAATTCTAAGTCTTTTCCAATATGTTCTTAGTGGTTTTTTATGTGATGTCTGAACTTTGAGGGCTTCATAGTTTCAGTAATAAGAACAGCATTGCATTAAACAAACTGTCAAAAGTCGAAACTTTAAATAGTTCTCCGATTTTTTTTTTCCTGCATGCCGTAAGCATCTAGGAAAAACACCCTTCGAAATAGTACAATGCTTGCAAATTTGGTAGTCATAATATTCAATTTCCTTACTTACCAAACCTACAAATAATAGGAGATTCTACATGTGTAGGGAAACATATCGAAGATGATTAGTGGCAGGCTATCAACATTATTGTGACAATTTTCTGATTAAACAAGACACTAACTAGCAAGAAGCCCCACAAAAACTATTCAAAGAGACGACCAAAAGCACACCGTAATGACTTAACCGTCAGCAGCAGTTATTCTGTTTAAAAGCTGTAATTAAAAATCCTTTTAATGGGGAAATATAAGGTCTCTAGCTTAGGGTCTTTTGCCTTAATTATTCCTCCAAATGAATTGAAAGGTATCTGAGAAAAGTTTAACACCGCTGATGAAATATCACTATAAACTTAACCTTTCTCTTTCATCGCAGCTAACATAACTTTACTGAAAAAGGGGAAGAAGTGATGTTAGGTACCAAGAAGATCGATGAGTGGATAGCTTGATTTACCTGAGTTAAAATTAAGATGATGGGTATCGTGAAGATGTAAAGAGCTGTATATCCTACGCCAAGGGTGTTTTTTTCACAGTTTGGAAGAATAGAAATATAAGTCAGCGAACCAGATAAGAACATTCGAAGCTACAGTAATACTTGTTAATACAGGGATAACAGAGGTCAAATATGGCTCTGAAGCACGGACGCTCAGAAAAGCAGATGAGGATTTGCTAGATATTTTCCAGAGAAATTGCTTAAGGATTATTCTGGGTACCCGGCTGACTGACCGTATTTCAAACAATGGGCTGTGCGAAAAATGTGGTTCAATACCGCTCTCTAGGGCTATAATGAAAGAAAGGTTGAGGTGGCTAGGGCACGTTGTTCGGATGAAGGATTACAGATTGCCGAAGATTTTTCTTTTTGGTCAACCATCTAGGGCTAAACGGAAGGCAGGTCGTCCCCGTCTGGGGTGGGAGGACGTCATAAAGAAAGATTTAAAGGAAATGGGAACTTCGTGGGTGAGTGTAAAAAGGGAGGTTTTGAATAGATTGGGGTGGAGGAGGAGCGTGCGTAAATGTGTTGACCTCAGGCGGCTTGGTGCTGCGATGAGTTGTTAGTAGTAGTAGTAGTAATTGCAAATAACCGATTGTTAATAATTGTGAAGTAATAATAATTGTGAAATTGTGAAGAATGATTCTGAAACGTGGACACCTCGAAAGGCAGA